>NC_086444.1:752482300-752679800 GCF_028390025.1 Pseudophryne corroboree
CCACGGACCCGGCTGTCATCTTCTCAGTGCAGCCTCCTCCTCCATGCCCAGGTGTTGGTCCTTCTGGCAGGCGGGGGCCAGGTTCTCTGGGACACTCCGACACTGACGTATATCGCAGCGGAGCGGGGACAGGAAGGAGCCGGTAACAAGATGCAGGAGGGAGCAGGAGGCAGCGGGTACCAATCGTGAGCGGGAGTCCAATTGCGGGGGGAAGGGGGGGAGCTGGTGACAACATGCAGTAGGGCAGGAGCCAATCGCGGGATTGCGTGAAGGCGGGGGGGTAACATTCGGCTATACAATCACGGGGGGGGGGGGGAGACGCGGATAACATTCGGGGGAGCCCAATCGCAGGGACGGGGGAAGTAGCCAACATGACGTGGGAGCCAATCGCGAGTGGAGCTGCCGGCTGGTAATTTCTTCAGTGTGCTGTGCCGCCCTCCAGCTGCCTAAAGCTGCCTAGTGGTAGCGCCGGCCCTGGCCACTCCTTAGTAAAAAGCACATGGCAGCCCGTCTGGAGTTTGCCAAAATGCACCTGAAGGACTCTCAGACCATAAGAAACAAAATTCTCTGATGAGACAAAGATTGAACTCTTTGGCGTGAATGCCAGGCGTCATGTTTGGAGGAAACCTGGCACCGCTCATCACCAGGCCAATACCAACCCTACAGTGAAGCATGGTGGTGGCAGCATCATGTTGTGGGGATGTTTTTCAGTGGCAGAAACTGGGAGACTAGTCAGGATAGAGGGAAAATGAATGCAGCAATGTACAGAGACATCCTGGATGAAAACCTACTCTAGAGTGCTCTTGACCTCAGACTGAGGCGATGGTTCATCTTTCAGCAAGACAACGACCCTAAGCACACAACCAAGATATCAAAGGAGTGGCTTCAAGACAACTCTGTGAATGTCCTTGAGTGGCCCAGCCAGAGCCCAGACTTGAATGGAGCTTGAGAGGTGCTGCAAAGAGAACTGGGCGAAACTGCCTAAAGATAGGTGTGCCAAGCTTGTGGCATCATATTCAAAAAGACTTGAGGTTGAAATTGCTGCCAAAGGGGCATCAACAAAGTATTGAGCAAAGGCTGTGAATACTTCTGTACATGTGATTTCTTTTTTCTTTTTAATACATTTGCAAAGATCTCCAAAAAAACTTTTTTCACATTGTCATTATGGGGTATTGGGGGTATTCCAAGTTGATCGTAGCTGTGCTAAATTTAGCACAGCTACGATCGTTAACTCAGACATGCGGGGGGACGCCCAGCACAGGACTAGTCAGCCCCGCATGTCAGTGCCGGCCCCCCCCGCACAAATACAAAAGCATCACACAGAGGCGATGCCTTTGTATTTGAGGAGTAACTCCCGGCCAGCGCAGCTCCTGCCGCTGGCCCGGGAGTTGCTTGTCGCTCCCGCTGGCCGTAGCGGCTGCGTGACACGTCACGCAGCCATCGCGGCCCGCCCCCCCAACGGTCTGGCCACACCTGCGTTGGCCGGACCGCTCCCCCTAAATGGCGGTTTAACGCCGCCGCTCAGCCCCCTCCCGCCTAGCGAGCGCCTCTGTCTCAGAGGCGATCGCTAAGTAACGAAAGCTGCCATGCGCCGGGGCACTGTGGCGCCGGCGCATGTGCAGTTCTGACCCGATCGCGGCGCTGCAACAAACTGCACATTGTGTGTAGAATTTTGAGGGAAAAAATTAATTTACTCCATTTTGGAATAAGGCTGTAACATAACAAAATGTGGAAAAAGTGAAGCGCTGTGAATACTTTCCAGATGCACAGTACATATAAAGGCATCTTACCTTTATAACAGAAGACCACCCAGTGTGTAAGATACTGCTTCCACGCGTCCACATAACGTCCCTCCAGGTGCAATGTGCACTGCCTGGTGCGGCATGTATAAGTGAGAACAACCATCGCCATGTCACAGAGCATTTTCCAAACTAGCCAATAGGTGGCAGCAAAAGTATAAGCAAGTGGAAATGTCGAATACACTGCTCTAGAATATACTGTACAATCAGGGGCGTCAGAACGTTTTTAGGTTGGGGGGGGCAAAATATAATCCAATTTCGGCGCCCCTAAATTGCTGAATTGCTAAATGTCACCCCCTCAAACCAGCACCAGCTCTCCCACTAGCCACACTGGTGCTGGGAGAGCTGCTGGCAGTGGAGACTGGAGATGAACAGAATTGTCCCCAAAGAACAGCACCAACAGGGACAGTTCTATTCTTTACTATAGGTGGAGCTGACAATTGACACACCCACTGAGAGAGGTTTGTGTTGCAGGTTTAGAGAGAGATAAGGAAATCAAAGGGGAGCAACAACAAAGGGGGGAGAGAGACTGTGAACAAGTGCAAGGAACAAGATGGGAGCTGGTGGTAGACGTTTATGAAGAGAGAGCAAGAGAGAGGAGAGAGCGAGCGGCAGAGAGATGCTGAGAGAGGAGTGCGGCGGGAGAGAGAGAGAAGCAAGAAAGGGTGAGAGAGAGTGGAGAAAGAGAGCGGCAGAGATGCAGAGAGGAGTGCGGGGGAGAGAGAAGTAAGAGAGGCAGAGGTGCTGAGAGAGGAGTGCGGGGAGAGAGAGAAGCAAGAGATGCAGAGAGAGAGGAGAGAGTGAGTGGCTGAGATGCAGAGAGAAAGGAGAGACCGAGCGGCAGAGAGATGCAGAGAGGAGTGCGAGGGAGAGAGAAGTAAGAGAGGCAGAGAGAGAGAGAGCGGCAGAGGTGCTGAGAGAGGAGTGCGGGGAGAGAGAGAAGCAAGAGATGCAGAGAGAGAGGAGAGACCGAGCGGCAGAGAGATGCTGAGAGAGGAGTGCGGCGGGAGAGAGGCAGAGAGAGGAGAGAGCAAGCGGCACAGATGCAGAGATAGTGGGGGGGGGGGGGGGGGGCAGAGAGAGATGAGAGAGGCATAGAAAGAGAGATGCAGAAAAGGAGAGAAAGATGCACAGAGAGGAAATGACATGAGAGAGAGAGAGGCACGGAGTGAGAAAGTGGCATAGAATTTTAGAAAGGAGAGGTGGGGGGGGGGTACAGAGAGGAGATAGAGAAGTACAGAGGAGAGAAAGAGAGAGGCACATAGTGGAGAGGAGAGAAATGTTAGAGAGGCAAAAAAAGGAGAGAACGAGTTGCAGAGCAGGGAGAGCGAGAGAGGGGGCACAGAGATGAGAGACGAGAAAGAGAAGCAGAGAGAGGAAATAAAGAGAGGCACATAGAGAGGGGGCACGGAGATGAGAGAGAGGCACATAGAGAGGGGGCACGGAGATGAGAGAGAGGAGATAAAGAGAGGCACATAGAGAGGGGGCACGGAGATGAGAGAGAGGCACATAGAGAGGGGGCACGGAGATGAGAGAGAGGAGATAAAGAGAGGCACATAGAGAGGGGGCACGGAGGTGAGAGAGAGGCACATAGAGAGGGGGCACGGAGATGAGAGAGGCGATAAAGAGAGGCACAGAGAGAGGGGGCACGGAGATGAGAGAGAGGAGATAAAGAGAGGCACATAGAGAGGGGGCACGGAGATGAGAGAGAGGAGATAAAGAGAGGCACAGAGAGAGGGGGCACTGAGATGAGAGAGAGGAGATAAAGAGAGGCACAGAGAGGAGAGAGAGAGGGGGCAGAGTGGGGAGAATGAAGCATAGAGAGAAGGAGAGAAGGAGAGAAGGGGGAGGTCAATGAGATTGCAGTCATCGGTACAGCTAAAATGAGATTGTGCTAATTTATCCACCTCTATTTCTCATAACTGGATGCATACTCCTGGGACTCTCCCATCCAGCACTGTGCACACTGATGTTAATAACAGCAAACAGGAGAGCAAGGAGGGAGCTGCAATCTCCTGCAGTCTCACCCCTCTGTATGATACACCCCCAGCTGCTGTCCTCCTCCTTCTCATTGCTGTCACTGGCCGCTCCCCTCACACTCCTCACCTGACCCGCAGCCCGGCGCTGAATTCCTGTGTATCAGTGATGGAAAGATCCGCTGACACGGTGCGCTGCATGGGATGTATGACGTCCCCGTCCGCGCCACCTTGATGCTGTCTGCAGACTCATCCCCGCGCTGCTGGGGCCAGACGGGGGGAAGGGGCTGTATACACAGGCGGGTGCCGGGCGGCTGCAGCACAGAACCGACCGTCAATAGCGGAGCGGGAAGCGCAACAGGAATCCTGATTGGCTCCCGGTGCACACGTGAAACTGTGCAGGTTAGAGGACGGATGCACAGGAGCAGCGCATCGCGTAGAGGTGAGGCTGGCTGCACGGAGTGGAGGATGTAATGTGCGGTCTTTCACCTGACCGCACATCACACCTCTGCGCCTCCTATACATGATTGGCGCCTCTCTATGTTTGGGGGGGGCGAGCTGCCCCCTTGCCCCCCCAGTTCCGACGCCACTGTGTACAATTACATATATAAATACTGGATGTAAAATATAAATGTACAAAATACACCACAATAGTATTATCAAAAATTCACATATAAAGATCTAGATCTGTATGTCTATATTCTCCAACAAAATATTAGTTCTATTCCCAACGGCTATAGTGTATTACCAGTACTCCTAATCTATATGATATAATATGGATGATAGATAATCTAAGATAACCACAATATAGCCAATGTACAGTCCTTTCTTTGTTACGTTTTATATATATATATATATATATATATATATATATACATATATACACACACACACACACACACATTTATAGATATATACACACTTATAGATATGTAAATGCGGAAGCCCTCACTCACTGACTGACTTATCACTAATTATCTTCCTTCCCGACATGTTAGGAAGATGAAATTTAACATAGGTATTCTTCAGGTGGGAAATAGGAAAACTTCGTAATTCGAATTTTAATAAACCTCCCCTAAGGGGATGAAAAGGGTGTTGACATAATGACGTCATTACCAATGAGTGGCTTGCATTGCGTGGACGATAACACCCAAACTGACAATCGGATCAAATTATTAACACTCATTTATATGTACAAATGGGAAATCAGAAACTCCCGTGTGTGTGTCTATCTATCTATCTATCTATCTATCTATCTATCTATCTATCTATCTATCTATCTATCTATCTATCTATCGATCTATCTATCTATATAGAATCAAAATTGCAGGGTAAGGGAGTCAGGACACGGATGAACGAACAAAGATTTTAGCGTATCAATTACAAAAAAAATGCCAAAATTGTTAACTTAATTTAGCCCATAGGTCACCAATGTGTTAATCTTTTAAATCCAACGGGCCTCTAAACATAAAAGGCATATAGCTCTATTGCCTCCTCTGATACCATTCGGTACATGGTCGAGGATCTTATAATGTATTGTTGCCTGTAAATGTTTGCAAGCCTTGACATGCCTAGCAACAGGCAGTTCTTGTTCTGTGCCCTCCAATGCCAGCCGACCTATGGAATTTCTCTTTTTTAAAACTGCCTTTTGGTCTTTCCCATGTAGAAAAGACCACAAGGACAGCGATTACAGTGCGTTGTACTGCATGTCAATACCTAACTATGTATGTTACCAGAGTACAGGTGCAGCAGGTGCATCCCTGTAGCATCTTGGGGGGTGATTCTTATCTGATAACCGGGCTGCTAACTTTGCTGTCCTGCGTTCAGATAGTCGCCGCCTCCAGGGGGAGTGTAAACTAGCCGTGCAGGTGTGCGATCCCATGTGTACGCAGAACTGCAAAAATCTGCTTTGTGCAGTCTCTGCGCAGCCCAGGACTTACTCCTACAGTGCAATGAGAACAGGCTGATCGGGGCCGGAGCTGATGTCAGACATCCTCCCTGGAAGCGCTTGGACACGCCTGCGTTTTTCTGGACACTCCCAATAAATGGTCAGTTACCACCCACTAACGGCTTCCTCCTGTCCATCACCTTGCGAACGCCTGTGCGATCAGATTTTTCGCATCATCTTGTCACAGACCGGCGATGCCTTTTGTTGTTGTCCAATGCTCATGCGCATTGCGGTGCATATGCAAGCGCAGTTACTACTTGATCGCCCACTGTGCGAAAATGCACAGCAACGATCAGGTTTGAATCACCCCCTTGGTTTCCTCATCAGAAAAATAGAACGTGTGTGAGGGCAGCACCGCAGCTTACCTCCTTTCTGACCCCTCTCATCTGCCAGCCGCCACTCCTGTCCACCCGTGTACCCTCTCCCCTGCCTCAGCATACTGCGGGGAGCACCTCCTGAGCACGGCGGAAACGGGGAGCCGTCTCTGACTCTCCCGCGATTTGCAGCCTAGTTGCTGTTTGGAAGCCGGGGCCTTGATTTTAGAACTTCCCCGGGCCGGACTTCCGGAACTGGGAAATCCCTCCCTCGGCAGCGCCCATGGCCAGGGCTCACTGCATACATCTCCACTGGGACCTCTGGCACTCCCCTGAGATTGTGGGCCGCAGGAACCGCTGGGCCTTCTCCTAGAAGCTGGGTGAGTACACTGTGGAGCTCAACCCAACAGAGTGTTAAAGTTAGCAGGCAGCCATTTTGGATCCTTGCAACTTGCAGCCTTCAGCCCTGCACCATTCACTTTCAGACTCAGAGACCCGGACTTAGGCAGTAACTGGACTGAGGCTCTCTACCCAGAGTTACCTAACCTTCACCACTCATTCTCATTACCTCACTCTGCTGGGAATGTTCAGATATTACAATATTACACTGTGCTGCAGGTTTTATCCTATCTATATCCTTGGTAGAGATGTGCAGCGGAAATTTTTCGGGTTTTGTGTTTTGGTTTTGGATTTGGTTTCGCGGCCGTGTTTTGGATTCGGACGCGTTTTGGCAAAACCTTCTTGAAAATTTTTTGTCGGATTCGGGTGTGTTTTGGATTCAGGTGTTTTTTTTTTTCAAAAATCCCTCAAAAACAGGTTAAATCATAGAATTTTGGGGGTAATTTTGATCCTATAGTATTATTAACCTCAATAACCACAATTTCCACTCATTTCCAGTCTATTCTGAACACCTCACACCTCACAATACTATTTTTAGTCCTAAAATTTGCACCGAGATCGCTGGATGACTAAGCAAAGCGACCCAAGATGGCGGCACAAACACCTGGCACATCTAGGAGTGGCACTGCAGTGTCAGACAGGATGGCACTTCAAAAAATTGGCCCCAAACAGCACATGATGCAAAGAAAAGAGAAAAAGAGGTGCACTGTGGTCGCTGGACGGCTAAGCTAAGCGACACAAACACCTCAATATCACAGGAATTATTCGTTCTAATCAATGGTATTATTGGTCCAAATCACTGGAAGAAAATGACAAATCACTGGAATTATTCGTTCTAATCAATGGTATTATTGGTCCAAATCACTGGAAGAAAATTACAAAATCACTGGAATTATTTGTAAACATTTGTAGAAAGTCGCTGCTTTCTGATTACAGAAATGCTCAGATATTCCTGCGTATCTACAATCCCTTCCCAGAGGAAAAAGAAATTGAGAAACCGTTGTTTGAGAACGTTTGTTCTCTTTCCCTTACAAAGGAACAAGCCACTTTCCAAGAAGACTGACGTTTTTGGGATTATGGAGACATAATGTTTTTGAATATAAATCCTAAAGCAGGTGGTGTATTAGAGCAAAAGAGTGCAAGAGACCAGCCATGCAGTTTCTGAAATATTATGACAAAATGTTACTGTATTTCATAAGCACTCATTCCTAACTCTGCTAAGTACTGTTTGGTATACTGTATCTGGCTTCCATGAGGTAGTTGTCCATTATTTCAGCTTCCATTGATCTTTTTGAAAGCGGTAGAAGTTATCGATTCTTTTTTTTTTTTCCCCCTATTTTAAATTTTCTCCTGCATAGCCCAGTAAAATGTTGCAATGTTAAGTATTGACTTGTGCCTTCTGGGGGTCCACTTCTTCACCAAACCCAGCAAAATCTCATCCTAACCCTCTGTTCCACGTTCTCTATGTACCCCATCTGTGTCACCCATGTCTGTCTACCCCTCCCCTTTAGATTGTAAGCTCTTACGAGCAGGGCCCTCTTCCCTCATGTGCTTATCCTTTTTTCTTACTTTAATAATCTTCAACTGTACCACATCCAGCAGTCTTCTGCCACCTGATACTTATTCCAGTGTCATCTGCTGATGTAACTATGTGTATTTACCCTGTACTTGTCCTATACTGTCATCAACTTAAGTTGCTGTTTTCCTGTTTGGTCATTTATGTACTCTGTAATTGGGCGCTGCAGAACCCTTGTGGCGCCATATAAATAAAGGATAATAATAATAATAATAATAATAATATAGGGTGTATAAGCCCCAGGTGTATCTCACACATCACACAGTACAGTATATAGGGTGTATAATCCCCAGGTGTATCTCACACATCGCTCAGTACAGATTACAGGATGTATAATCACCAGGTGTATAACACACGTCGCACAGTACAGTATACATACTGCTCACAAAAATGCAGCACAGATATGTAATGGATACTTGCAGTGACACAGAGCTGCAAGATACAGCAATGGCCTACTGTACTGTACAACTATATACTGTTGGTCACCAAAATGCTGCACTGTAATACTATATATACTGCTCACAAACATGCAGCACAGATATGGAATAGATACTTGCAGTGACACAGAGCTGCAAGATACAGCAATGGCCTAATGTACTGTACTGTATATGTATACTGCTGGTCACCAAAATGCTGCACTGTCGCTCATCACTACTATATACTGCTCACAATAATGTAGCACAGATATGGAATGGATACTTGCAGTGACACAGAGCTGCGAGATACTACAGCAATGGCCTAATGTACTGTACAACTATATACTGTTGGTCACCAAAATGCTGCACTGTCCTACTATATACTGCTCACAATAATGCAGCACAGATATGGAATGGATACTTGCAGTGACACAGAGCTGCAAGATACAGCAATGGCCTACTGTACAACTATGGGGGTAATTCCAAGTTGATCGCGGCAGGATTTTTGATAGCAACTGGGCAAAACCATGTGCACTGTAGGGGAGGCAGATATAACATGTGCAGAGAGAGTTAGATTTGGGTGTGGTGTGTTCAATCTGCAATCTAATTTGCAGTGTAAAAATAAAGCAGCCAGTATTTACCCTGCACAGAAACAATATAACCCACCCAAATCTAACTCTTTCTGCACATGTTATATCTGCCTCACCTGCAGTGCACATGGTTTTGCCCAGTTGCTATCAAAAATCCTGCTGCGATCAACTTGGAATTTACCCCCAATATACTGTTGGTCACCAAAATGCTGCACTGTAATACTATATATACTGCTCACAAAAATGCAGCACAGATATGGAATGGATACTTGCAGTGACACAGAGCTGCAAGATACAGCAATGGCCTACTGTACTGTACTACTATTATACTGGTGGTCCCCAGTCCCCACAATAAAGCACACTGAGCACAGATATTTGCAGCACACTGAGCACAGATATGGAGCATTTTCAGGCAGAGAACGTAGATATTTTCAGCACACTGAGCACAGATATTTTCAGCACACTGAGCACAGATATTTGCAGCACACTGAGCACAGATATTTGCAGCACACTGAGCACAGATTACGGAGCTTTTCAGGGAGAGAACGCAGCCACGTCCTCTCCGTTCAATCTCCAATCCAATGCACGAGTGAAAATGGCGGCGATGCGCGGCTCTTTATATAACCGAGCAAGGCGGGAAGATCCGAGGCTGCCTCGGAACCGTGTAAAATAGGTGAAGTTCGGGGGGGGGATTTTGTGTGTTGGGTTTGGATCTCGACGAACAGAACCCGCTCATCTCTAATCCTTGGTATATGTGATTATGTGATGAAGAGTCATGCTGCAGTGAGCGAGTGATGTGACACACTGCATTACATGTCCGCCCAGGGTCTGTCTGCTCTTCACATTCTGTTGCCGTATAACCAACATTATTCCATCTCCTTTCCTCATCTGCCGCTAAAGCTCATTGTTACATGCTTGAACGTTTTCATTCCAGTGCGCACTCTCTCTCTGATATCATGCTGCCTAAAAAGTCTAAAGGGTCCTTGCCCCCATTTCTTTTCCAAGTCAGAAATTGCTGCGATCCTCACCCGTGGCCCCCGGTGTACTGGCCTCCTCCATTGCTAGCCCTGGCCGGCTGGAGAACTCATTCGCTCTCTGTACTGGGAATTGACCCTAACTCTACTGATCCTTTAACGGTAAAGACTCTCTGTCAAGTCATAGCGGCTTTTAAGTCAGATTTATCTCATGCTTTAACTGCTGCAATCCGAGAGGTTAATGTAGAGTTGATCACTATCGGTGACAGAACTGATCATTTGGAAAGCAAAATGGAAGAGTTAGTCGCTTCACACAATGACCATATAAATGCCCATGACCACCAGCAGGTCGAAATGGAAGCGTTCAAGGATAAAATAGTGGATATAGAGGACCGTTCGCGCAGGAATAATATTAAAATATTCGGGATTCCTGACTCTGTATCTAACTCAGAATTACTGGATTACGCAACGTCCCTGTTCCGTAAGATTCTACCGAAGGCAGACGTTAAAGATCTACTGATTGACCGGATCCACCGTCATCCCAGACCAAGGTCCTCGTCGCCTCCCTTCCCTAAAGACACTCTACTTAGAGTCCACTTTTTCACTATCAAGCAGTTTCTTACGTGCCGCCCGGGATGCGGAGGACTCTGACGTCTTGGGAGGCCTGCAACTTTTCCCAGACTTCTCTGCCTACACTATTGCCAAGCAGAGACTATTAGCTCCACTCACTGCTGCCCTGCGAGTTCACAATATACAATACAGATGGGGATTTCCAGTGAAGCTTATTATCACCTATGACAACTCCTCGTACATCGTCTCTGATCTAGATGCTGGTGTGATGTTGCTTGCGGACTGGGATATTTCGGTGATACTTCCCGCAGCTCCTGTCCGGCAGACTCCGCCTCAAACTGAATGGTCTACTACTTGACTTTCTTCCTGATTAACGCCCTACTACTATATTTATGTTCAGTTAGATTGCCTTCTTTGTTTCTGTTGAATATCTCTCAGAGACAGTCGAAAGACCTTGGTCAAGTTCTGTGAATTACTGTGTTGGTTCTACCTGTATTTGTGTTCTTGTATACTGTCAGTGTCTTCAATGTTTTCACTAATTCTCGCTTAAGTTCTGATAATATTTCATTGTTTTTTTGTTTTTTTGGTGTGCTGTGCTGATTTATGCTGATAATTCAAATTTATTATTATCTATTTCTTCACACGTTTTTGTGAGGGTGTTTATGTCCAGATTGACCCTGGTTGGAATGTTGTTGCCACCCCCCAACACCTACTCTTCTGTATTTTTCCCCTACAGTAGCAATGCAGATCCGATACACTGGATCTTTTTGGGGGGGTTTCTCCCTTGTGCCCCCTTTTTTTTTCCTTTTCCTTTTCATTTTTTCCTCTTTTTGCCTCTTTTTTGCTATCCCTGATGGTTTCCTGATTGTTTCCCACCCCACACCCCCACCGGGATTTCGCTTTATTCGCTATTTGTTTCAATTATACGATGGTAAGACTTTGTTCCCTAAATGTTAAGGGTTTAAATTCTAGCTCCACCCATTTTTGCAGATTTCCAGGAACGCTATAACCTCCTCGCCACACTGCACTACTCTTACCTGCAGATTCATCATTTTGTCCACACTCACTGCCATTCTAGATCCTTTCGCAAACTATCCCCTTTTGAACGCCAATGCCTATACTCGGTTGATTGTAGTGGTGCCATCTCTGTACTATACCACTCCATTCTGGTCCCCGATTTCCCCCACAAAGAATCATTTGAAACTTCCTGGGAATGTGATCTTGGTATTCAGATTGACGACGAGGAATGGTCTCGAATACGACGTTGGATTGCTAGAGCCTCAATTAATGTCGGTATCAGAGAGACGGCCTACAAGGTATACACCTGTTGGTACTTATCCCTTGATAAACTACATCGTATATACCCACACTCCTCAGCCCAATGCTGGCGTGGTTGTGGCATGGTAGGCACATTTTTTCACATCTGGTGGGACTGCCCAGTGATCCAACAGTTTTGGAAGATGGCCGTTACCCTTATGGAACTGTGCTGTACCTATGGATCCATCGATACTCCATCTCCATGTGCCCCTTCGTTCAGCGTCAAAGGCAGAGAGCAAACTGATCTTCCATATCTCCAACGCTTCCACACTCCTGATTGTCAAATCTTGGAAATCTCCCATACCTCCAACCCAGAGCGCTTTGATCAATAGACTACGCTACTTCTCCTCCATGCAATACATCACCTCTCTTCTCAACAACACTGTGCCCAAGTATCTTCAGATATGGGACCCTTGGTACACTTTCCTCTCCTCTCCCTTGCCTGGTGCCCCTTCTTTACCCCTCTCCTCCCCCTAAAACCCTCACCTCTTCTCCTCCTTTTTTTTCTCTACTCTTCTTCTCCCTTTTCTTACTGGTCTCCTCCTTCTTGACATTATTATGCTTTTTCTTTCTCACTCTACTATATTTGTCATAGATTTCTGTACTTCGTTATCTGAGACATGGTATTTGTGCTTTGTTTTCTTCTTTTTTTTCTTTTCTTTTCTTGTTTGTTGTTTTTTATCTTTGTTACTCTATACCATCAGTACGGCGGAATATTATACATCTTTCTATTTCTTTTTACTGCTGTACTATTCTCTTATTTCAATTACTATTCTCTGTGACTGGACATGCTTTATACAATCAGTACCTGTTTTAATACTGACTCTATACTCCAGTCATGTAATGTTCTTTTTGTTAACACAAAATAAAATAAATTGTTTAAATAAATTCTCCTAATAAGTGTAGACTAGCTTTGTCCTCCTTTTATAAACAAAAGACGGACATTGTGGCCCTCCAGGAAACTAATTTCTCTTCATTAGGTTCTCTGGTATTGAAAGATCAAAGATTCCCAACGGGTTACTTCGACAACTGCCCTTTCAAAAGGAATGGGGTAGCCATTTTATTCCACAATTCTGTATCTTTTGTATTACATTCACAAATTGCTAATAAATCAGGCCGCTACCTTATTCTCACGGGGTTACTATATAGGATAAACTTGTTACTATTGTGTCCCTTTAAGCTCCCAACTCGAACCAAGTTGCTTTTCTAAGGAAGTTCTGTTTATTAATCCAGAAGGTCTGCGCTAGTTCGTTAATTCTCTTAAGAGACTTTAATTTAGTAGTTGATCCAAATTTTGATAGGACACCGCCACCTGCTTTAGCTTCCTTCAAATCGTGTATAGGTCCCTCCCTAGCACTTCGCAATCTCCTTACGGAATTTGATCTATATGATGTGTGGAGGATCCAGAACCCGACGGGAAGGGACTATACGTTCTTCTCTCCGGTCCATAATTCTTATTCCCGTATAGACCTTATTCTTTGCGATAAATGGACCCTCCAACATTTTGTTTCTCTAGATATCCTACCCATATCTTGGACGGATCACGTCCACTTGCTTTGAAGATGGCATATCTCTAATACATCCCCCCTAGGCTATGGCACCACTCCCCACATTTATTACCTGACCCTTTAGCAAGTAAAATGATATCTGACTCCATCTCTGTATATTTTGAAACGAATTCCCCTTCTGACACTTCAATATTGAACTTCTGGTGCGCTTTTAAAACGGTAACCAGAAGAGTGGCTATTAAAGCTCTTAAAAAGCGAAATATGCTACAACTGGCTGATTTAGAAACCAAACTCAAAGATCTTGAAGACCAGAATAAATCTCACCCTACCAAAGCACTACGGAAGGAACTCTCAGAGGTTTGTGGTCACCTACAAAACCTTCTCATGGTTAAAATACAAGCTGCTCTTAATAGACTGCTCCAGAAATTTTATTTGACAGGTAACAGATCGAGGAGGATGCTAGCACATAAACTACGCACCCAACAGGCGTGGAATAGAATTAAACATATTCTCTCCCCATCAGAATCTAAATGAGCAAATCCTCTTGATATAGCTAATCAATTCGCAAATTGCTATGCTCAATTATACAATCTACTTCGCAACCCACTTCTACAATTGACTGTACAATCTTTTCTCTCTCCTGTTCATCACCCTGCTCTCACTCCTTCTCAGCTGGATACTTTGAATGCTCCCTGATCTGTACAGGAAATAGAAATGATAATTAAATCTTTTCCTAAAAACAATGCCCTGGGGCCCGATGGCTTCACTAATGATTTTTACGTCTCCTTCAATACTGTACTCTCCTCTACTTTGACATCCCTATTCAATGAGGTAATGCACGTGGGATCCTTCCCCCCCAGAAATGCTGGAAGTACAAATAGTTGCAATTCCCAAACCAGGGAAGGACCCAACTCAATGTTCTAATTATCGCCCGATCGCCCTGTTGAATGGCGATGTCAAAATTTATGCTAAACTGATAGCCTCCCATATAAATTCTTACCTGCCCTCCCTGATAGCTCTATTGCCTCCCTTGATACCATTCGGCATATGGTCAAGGATCTTATAACGTATTGTTACATATAAATGCTTGCAAGCCTTGACGTGCCTAGCAACAGGAAATTCTAGTTCTGTGCCCTCCACTGCCAGCCTAATGGCCGACCTATGGAAGGCCATTCTTTGTTTAAACTGCCATGTGGTCTTCCCCATGTAGAAAAGACCACAAGGACAGCGATTATAGTGCGTTGTACTGCATGTCAATACCTAACTAGGATATACGTTTACAAAAGTATGGGTGCAACAATTAGCTACCAGTTTTGATGTAGCTACATGTGGTACATCCCTGTATCATCTTGGTTTCCTCATCAGAAAAGTACCTTCAGCGGGCACTCGTAATTTGGAAATGTTATTCCAGACGAATATGTCCTTGAGATTCGGAAAAGGAAAGGCTTGGCATAATTTTAAGGGAACAGTATTTCAAGGTCCGTTGTTATCATAGGCCATAGGGGGTCATTCCGAGTTGTTCGCTCTGTATTTTTTTCTCGCAACGGAGCGATTAGTCGCTAATGCGCATGCGCAATGCCCGCAGTGCGACTGCGCCAAGTAAATTTGCTATGCAGTTAGGTATTTTACTCACGGCATTACGAGGTTTTTTCTTCGTTCTGGTGATCGTAATGTGATTGACAGGAAGTGGGTGTTTCTGGGCGGAAACAGGCCGTTTTATGGGTGTGTGCAAAAAAACGCTACCGTTTCTGGGAAAAACGCGGGAGTGGCTGGAGAAACGGAGGAGTGTCTGGGCGAACGCTGGGTGTGTTTGTGACGTCAAACCAGGAACGACCAGCACTGAACTGATCACAGATGCCGAGTAAGTGTGGAGCTACTCAGAAACTGCTAAGAAGTGTCTATTCGCTATTTTGCTAATCTTTCGTTCGCAATTTTGATAAGCTAAGATTCACTCCCAGTAGGCGGCGGCTTAGCGTGTGCAAAGCTGCTAAAAGCAGCTTCCGAGCGAACAACTCGGAATGAGGGCCATAGTTCTCTTCCTTGGCATACATGATGGATACTTGTAGGATGGTACTTTTGCACAGATGTCATTTGTTTTATTACCATTTACGTTTGTCACAGATGTGGATAGTGTTTATCCCCTAGGAAGGGCAAGGACCTTTTGTGTGGCTACAGTCAGATCATCATAGTCATATTCCCTGCTCTCAATTCATGATCATCTCAACTATCTAAGCAGAGGTGTTGAAATATTGTCAGAAATTATGTGCCCACAAAAGAACTGGGAATATAGTAGACCTGCAATGGTTGATCTGTGATGTTGACTTGTGGCACGTAGAGTCACATTATGGTCTGTGGGTTTCTTGTATAAGTGTCAAGTGGACTACAGTGGGCTATGGGCTACCTGGTGGTTCTTGGTGATGCTAACACAATTACCCATGTCCAGCAGTCTTCTAGCCTCCTGCAATGCTAGGCTACTCCTATAGCAGCCGCCTTTCCAGGGTGAATTAGGTCCACCCCGTACTCAGATGCCCCAAGGTTTTATGTATGGACAAGGTGACTATTGGAGACTGGGCAAGAGTAAATTGCAGTGCAGTGAGATGTTCACTGGACACCACCTAGATACAGCTGAACTACACACAGGCAGAGAGAAATAACCGAATGCACGTGAGTGCAACAATGCACAGGTTGGATTATAATCTTAACACAATCAATATGTACATCCAACAATGCACAGGGTGTTATTAACAACAAGACTGTATAAACATGCAACAATGCACAGGTTGGTATGAATAATGAATAAATGCAAAAGCAAGAATCTGTGTGAAGTTCCACACAAAACCTGAACACAAGGCTAGCTGGATCAGATCAGGAAATCAGTCAGGCAGGGTTTCAGAATGACGGGTATTTCACAGGCTGACACAAGAGCATGAACTATCACCAGTGTTTGAGTCATGCTAAGGAAGAGTATTTAACAGAAGCCCTGACCAATCCCTGCTGAAACTGTTAATTAACAATATCGTGCAGCAGCCCTACTGCACATCCCTGAGAGCTGAGTATTTACCCAGCAATGGGGAACGCCATCCTCCTCTGATGTGTCAGTTGCTAGGAATCTGGCGGTTCCCAGCGCCCAACGTCAGTCTGTTGCTAGACGCCGGGCGGGGACCAGAAGGCTTTGCACCTGGCGTCCGCTTGTTGCTTGGCGTCGGGCAAGGGTCAGCAGGAAGCGCTGTGCCTTGGCTCCTAAGCAACGGCCGGGGCACGCGCCTCCCGGCGCTAACAATAAGTCCATAAGTATTACACCATCTGTTTGTGAGACTTATACATCCAGATATTGTACTGCAGAACTACTAATACTGCAAGTGAACTTGATATTATTTTTCAGCATATTCACATGGACATAAAATTAACTTCAGCTGTCCCCTGCAGTGCAAATAGTTTGGAGATGTACCGCGAAAAGAAGCGGTGTATTAACAGGGCCAGCAATAGAAATCTTGGGACCCGGTACATTGATTTCTCTGGGGCTCCCTCATATCATTCATAATATATACTGTGTGTATATATATATATATATACATACATATTTATTTATCTATACAAATATATAACTATGTACAGCTCATGCTCCTCCTCCACACATACCACAGTCTGTGCCTCCCTCTCTCCTTCTCCCCACACACCCCACAGTCTGATTCCATGCTGCATTCCTAGCTCCCCCATCCCATTCCAAAGCCCTGTATCTCCTCACCAATCCACTCTTACCCTGGGAAGAGACTAACCTGCGCTGCACTCCCCAGTATCCAGACCCGAACACCACATAGCAAGTACCATGCGACCCTCATACCCCACCAGAGGCCAGCGCAGAGCACATGAATCCTGGCCAGGGGAACTGCTGCCATGTCCTGTAACTGCCTGCAACAGAGCTGGACCCAGAAGAGCAGGGACACACTTGTGCCGCACAGTTAGTATGTGTGAGAGGCTCCTGTCACTCTGCGCCCACACAGCCTACAGCTCGCTGCCCTATTTGGACAAGACGGCTCACATACCTGCCAGGCAATAAGTGTCATATCCTTGGGGCCCTCCTGGTCCTTGGGGCCTGGTACAGGTGTCCCCTTTGACCACCCCCTGTCGCCGGCCCTGATAACTGGAGCAGGATCAAATAATCAGCCTTCTGCTTCTCCCCATACACCCTTCTATCTCCTGTGGGCTAAATAAAGGACAGAGGCCGCCTTTCAGTTATCTATTCTGCGTGTGACCATGAGTAGTGCTGTTCCATATTGTGTCATTTCTGATGCTTGGACATCTCGGAGGGCACCAGGGCAAGTACAAGATTGGAAGAGTGGAGTGCTGGACTTTTTCTCATTCTCCCCACAGAGGGCGAGTGGTTTGACCCTATGGGGTTACTCGAAGTCCGATGGTGCAACTGTTTGCACAGCGCAGTGGGTTACAGCCGCAGCTGGTGGGCGTCTCAGTACACAACTCATTGCCTGCCTCTTTAGTGCCCCAGTCATAATCAGGCCTTATATACTTATCTGAATTAGTACAATATAATAAATATATCATAATGTATGATTGCTACAATACAAATAATACTCTGCCTCCATTTAAAACCAATAAAGGACTTTGGACGGGATGTACTAAAGTGATTCCCATATGTACCAAGCTCTGGAAAGAGATACTTTCCAGATCTTGGACCCAGTAGGCAATGCCATCTGTAGGTAGCCTTGCCTAATAGAAGCCTATGGGCTTCTTATTGATTCCTGAGAGGGATCTAAATGGATCCCTCCCAGTGTCCCCTGCGGTGCGAGCATCATTCTGTGCGTGAGCAGAAGAACTCCTGGGTCCTAAACTCGGAAGTCCAATCATTGCACTTACTGAATGTACAGAATGATCTTGTGCAGAATCACCCTATTTCTTTACAGGATCCATTATATTTGCAGGTACCCCCCAAAAACACACATTAATAAATATACCCCTTACAACCCTCTGACTCAGGCTGCAGGATGGTTTCACCGCCCCTCTCTGTGAGAATAGATTAAGGAGCATTGTACAAAACCCCTTTAATCCCATATCTGTGCGGGCATATTTTGGGATGAGTTATGAAACAGCAGTGCTTAAGGTGATTTCTTATTTTGTCAACACAGTTCACCCTAAAAGAGATTTAAGGATTAATTTACTGCTTTGCCCAAAAAGTAAACCCGGTGAGTACATACATCTCTGATGTTTTTAGATACGCATGTGCAGATCAGGGAATGCGAGACTGCGGCAACGGGCAGCGTTGCAGAAAATGGGGCATGTTGTACAGTGCATGCGCACAGCATCTAATCACCGCTGCTCTACAGCAGAGCAGCGATTGATAGAAGCCCCCCAACTCCCCCTCCCCCCCACTGCGGGACACTGCAGCCTGCGGGTGGGACAGCAGGACAGTCCCAAAAAACGGGGATGCCCCGCAATAAGCAGGACAGTTGGGCGGTATGTATGTGTGTGTGTGTGTCTATATATATATATATATATATATATATATAAATATATATATATATAGACACACACTCTCATTTAATGAAAAATGATTAATTCAGCCTGCACGATAAAGAGCTTTATTTCCTTATAAAATATTAGTAGTGATTTAGTCTAGAAATGCCTCTCACTTCTGTTTTCCCTTTACCTATATATTGAGGCACTCTGTACAACATTGCCGTATAGTTAATTTTCTACACTAGTCTACATATTTTTTTTTTAAACTAGAAATTCATGTAAATCCAGTTATAATTGATGTATAAAGGCCCTCATTCCGAGTCGTTCGCTCGGTAATTTTCTTCGCATCGCAGTGAAATTCCGCTTAGTACGCATGCGCAATATTCGCACTGCGACTGCGCCAAGTAATTTTACAATGAAGATAGTATTTTTACTCACGGCTTTTTCTTCGCTCTGGCGAACGTAGTGTGATTGACAGGAAATGGGTGTTACTGGGCGGAAACACGGCGTTTTCGGGGCGTGTGGATAAAAACGCTACCGTTTCCGGAAAAAACGCAGGAGTGGCCGGAGAAACGGGGGAGTGTCTGGGCGAACGCTGGGTGTGTTTATGACGTCAAACCAGGAACGACAAGCACTGAACTGAACGCAGATGCCGAGTAAGTCTGAAGCTACTCTGAAACTGCTAAGTAGTTTGTAATCGCAATATTGCGAATACATCCGTCGCAATTTTAAGAAGCTAAGATACACTCCCAGTAGGCGTAGGCTTAGCGTGAGCAACTCTGCTAAATTCGCCTTGCGAGCGATCAACTCGGAATGAGGGCCAAAATGTATACGTAAGATATCTGTAACTTAGTAGCTTTGCTGCTGGTTACTGTGACCAGGGCCAGTGCTAGGGTGTTCAGCGCCCTCCTGCAAAATATAAATTTGCGCCCTCCCATACTTTACATGCAGGGCCGGGGGGTTACCATGGCCTATTGGGCCCCTGAGCTGCAGGAGATCCGTGCAAGCCTATGGATGTGAACTCTCTGCCCACACACACTCTGTGCAGCGCTAGTTACGGCCCTGCACACAGACAGTGCCGTAACTAGACATTTTACCGCTGTGTGCAAGAGAGGGCAAGGGCGCCCCCCCCCTTTTTACACATTACGGCAGACAGCTTCCCCCTTTTTACACATTACGGCAGACAGCATCCCCCTTTTTACACATTACGGCAGACAGTGTTCCCCTTTTTACACATTACTGCAGACAGCGTCCCCTTTTTACACATTACGGCGGACAGTGTCCCCCTTTTTACACATTACGGCAGACATCATCCCCTTTTTACACATTACGGCAGACAGCGTCCCCTTTTTACACATTACGGCGGACAGAGTCCCCCTTTTTACACATTACGGCAGACATCATTTCCCTTTCACACATTACTGCAGACAGCGTCCCCTTTTTACACATTACAGCGGACAGAGTCCCCTTTTACACATTACGGTAGACAGCGTCCCCTTTTTACACATTACGGCAGACAGCGTCCCCTTTTTACACATTACGGCGGACAGTGTCCCCCTTTTTACACATTACGGCAACCATATACACCACAGCCCTCCACCAAGCACACATATAGTACACCACAGCCGCTTCTCACACACTCATGTACACCAGCCCTGCACACACTACCTGGCACACGTAGTTACGGCTCTGCACACAGATACACACATACATACATACATACATACATACATATATACATAAATACAAACACACACATACATACACACACATACACACACATACACACACATACACACACATACACACACACACACACACACACACACACACAAATACTTTCTCTCTCACACTCTTTTTACATCCACTTACCACAATCTTGCTGACCAGATCTTCAGTCTGTGTAGCCCCGCCCCCTGGGTCCGTGTAGCTCCGCCCCTTTTCGGGCCGCACGATCACTGACTCTCCTCTCACCGTCACAGGGGAGAGGGGAGATGGATTCATGCTGCTGCGGCTGCCTGTCAGTGTGACAGGCACAACAGCAGAAGCAGCAGCAGGGGGGACAGGACGGCGCTTCAGCAGGGATGCAGAGCAGTGAAGGCGCCTCTCCTGCCCGACGCCTACCTGCACTGCATCCCTTTGCTGAGCGGGTAGCGCCGGGCCTGACTGTGACATCACACCTAGCCTGTGACATCATTAGCCTGTGACATCACAATGCTTCTTCCTGTAACATTCTATCTACAGCGGCAGAAGTTTCCAGTTACCATGCAGGAAGACAGGTAAGAGGAGGTGAGTCCTACATAGCAGGGTATGATGAAGGGGGTAGGGAATACAAAGTGCAGTACAGTCAGCTCAAAGGCAAGACAAGATAGACAGAACAGGGAATATAGGTACAAGGACACATTAGGAGAAGCGAAAGAAGGAATAACATATTTAAGAATACAACTGTAGCGTTACAGAAATAAAGAGGGCAGTGGATGCAGATAAGTCTCTATGAGGCAGGATCTTGCTTTGGGATGAAAAAGTAAATAAAATAGATAAATGGCAAATTGATAAATTTGAAAGTATGTTGTTTGGTTTAAGGAAAATTGGGAAAGTGGTTGACTCATGGACATTTTATTGTACTTATACTAGTACTATGCTTATGGATAGTCTTTTGTGTTTTTTAGAAGATCATCATCTGGCAATGTTCTGGCTGTCGGGTAACCGGCAAAGAGATCTGCAAAGTGTCAGTTGAAGACGACGGGAGGGGTTGCAGTGGCAGCAAGGACTGGAGGATAACATGCAGGAGGTAAGTTACCATACTTATGTAATTGTGTGTGTGGTGGGTGATATTGGGAGCACAGTACAAAACAGAGACTATGGTGGGGGAGAGCGGACAATACAAAACAGGAAGATGGAGGCAGCTCAGTATAGGACACAGACAAATGGAGACAGCTCAGTATGGTGTGCGGGCAGCGGCGGTGCTTGCAAACTATAATTTTGAGCCCTCCCATACTTTGTAAAGTGACAGCATGCAGCATTAAAAGGGGGTGTGGCCTCACAAAGAAGGGGTGTGGCCACACAATTGTACTCCCAATTAAAATTACACCACACAAAAGCACAAGCTTATTCACATTACACCGCACGTAGTGTCCCTGATACATAGTATACCACATAGTAGTATCCCTTATTCACAGTATGTCACACAGTAGCACCCAATAGTCAGATTATGCTACATAGTAATGCCCATTATACACATAATGCCCATAGTAGTAATACCCCTTACAAAAAATGCCCACAGTAGTAGTGCTACTTATACACATAATGCCCACAGTAGTAGAGCCCCTTACACATAATGTACACAGTAATAGTGCCCCCTATACACTTAAAGCCCACAGAAGTAGTGCTCCTTATATACATAATGTCATTTCTAGTATAAAGGACAGTTACAGTAGCTCTAAAATTATGACTGTAACCTGCACACTGTGGGTATTGTATAGTGATGAGCGGGTTCGGATCCTCAGGATCTGAACCCCCCCGAACGTCACCCTTTTTTGCACAGGTCCGAGCAGACTCGGATCCTCCCGCCTTGCTCGGTTAACCCGAGCGCACCCGAACGTCATCATCCCGCGGTCGGATTCTCGCAAGATTCGTATTCTATATAAGGAGCCGCGCGTCGCCGCCATTTTTCACTCGTGCATTGGAGATGATCGTGAGAGGACGTGGCTGGCGTCCTCTCAGTTTCTATGTTCAGTGGGCTGCAAATTGTGTTGCAAATATCTGTGCTCAGTGTGCTGCAAATATCTGTGCTCAGTGTGCTGCAAGTGCAAATATCTACGTTCTCTGCCTGAAAAACGCTCCATATCTGTGCTCAGTGTGCTGCAAATATCTGTGCTCAGTGTGCTAATTGCTTTATTGTGGGGACTGGGGACCAGCAGTATTATATAGTAGGAGGACAGTGCAGAGTTTTGCTGACCAGTGACCACCAGTATTATACGTTCTCTGCCTGAAAAACGCTCCATATCTGTGCTGCATTGTAGTATATAGTAGGAGGACAGTGCAGAATTTTGCTGACCACCAGTATAACTATATATATAGCAGTGCGGTACAGTAGTCCACTGCTCTAACTACCTCTGTGTCATCAAGTATACTATCCAGGGGGGCGGCCTGGTAGTGCAGGATAGGAGGGACTACATCCGTGAGGCAAACAGACAATTGGACAACAAGGAATTCTATACAAAATTAACTAACGATCCCACATCAAAATATTTGAAAGAATTACAACATATATTGGATGAAGCCTTGGCTGATGGAGTTATCTCCAAGGAGGAATTTAATTTTTTGTTTATTAAACACCCTACTATTCCTATCTACTACCACCTTCCCAAATACACAAATCACTTGTTTCACCTCCCGGGCGTCCTATCATTTCTAGTATTGGTTCTCTGTCTTCTAATTTATCTTTCTATGTGGATTCCTTTCTCCAGCCCCGTGTCTCGACTCTGAGGTCACACATCAAAGATACAACTCATTTTCTTCAGTTATTACAAGGCTTTGTTTGGAAAGAGACATATGCCTTTATGACATTAGACGTACAAAGCTTGTACACAAACATTCCACATGACCTGGGCCGTGATGCAATTGCAACCAGACTACAGGCTGATGGTGACCTCACAGCGAGACACGGGGAATTCCTACTGGATGCAATTTCGTTTATCCTTCAACACAATTATTTTCTTTTTTCTAACACATATTATTTACAGGTGATGGGAACGGCCATGGGGACCAGATTTGCGCCGAGCTATGCCAACCTATACATGGGTGTATTTGAAGACATCCATGTGTGGGGCGGGGGCTTCGGCGCGATTCTGGTCCTCTATGGCTGTTATATAGATGATCTTTTTATTATTTGGGATGGGGATTTCACGTCAGCACAACAATTTGTTTCCAGTCTCAATTCTAATCACTTTAATCTTCATTTTACACATTTATATCACCCTTCCACCATTAACTTTTTGGACATAACTCTAGAAGCCAGAGAAGGAAAAATCCACACCTCAAACTATATCAAGGAGGTTGCCACGAACTCCTACCTGCACTACCGGAGCGCCCATTATCCTCCGTGGAAGAGAAACATCCCTCGAGGACAGTTTCTGCGTTTACGACGAAACTGTACTGATAGAGAAAAATATATAGAACAAGCGGAATCTATGATAGAAGCATTTATCCTGAGAGGCTATCCAAGATCCCCTTTAAAAAAAGCCATGAGAGAAGTGGCCGATTTAGAGAGAGACACTTTACTTTGCTCAAAAGAATCATCTGTTAAAAATTCAATCAAGACAGATTGGACTACTGATCAACAAGACAATCTAGCTTTTATATCCACATTCAATAGGGACAGTATGCAAATTAAAAAAATCATTTGCAAGAATTTCAATATATTGAATCAAGATAACATACTCAGGGGTCATATACCATTAAAACCTAGATTTATTTTTAAGAAAAATCGTTCTCTTAAGAGTATCCTTGTACCTAGTTTCCTGAAAGAAGTTCCCGACACCACACAAGTGGTCGAGACACAGGACACTTGGTTACCATCTAGACCAAAAGGTTTTTTTCGTTGTGGGGCCAACAGATGCACAACATGTAAATATATTCAGAGGAAAACGACACATATCCTCGTTGAAAATGGAGAAAAATATACACTAGCTAGCTTTATGAATTGTAACACGAATTACGTAATTCATCTCCTCACATGTGGCTGCAATCAGAGATACGTGGGACGTACTACCAGAAGTATTAAGGTTCGGTTTATGGAACACCGCCGCAATATTCTTAACAGACTCCCCACACATAGTGTCTCCAGACATTTTAGGGACAAACATGAAGGTGATCCCAGTTCCCTCAGTTTGGTAACAATTGAACAAATTATAATGACCAAAAGAGGGGGGGACCGATATAAAACCCTCTGTAATCAGGAACTATATTGGATGTACAGGTTAGATACTATATATCCATCAGGATTGAATGAGGTGGTGGAACTTAATTCAGTATTATAATTCTTCTTTATGGGTAGTGTTATATGTATATTTATACATGTTAAAAATATTAATTAGCCGTAATTTATATTTGTAATCCATCATATATATGTAGATCTTCTTGCTTTTGGAGACTTTTTTCAACATACATACATATTGTTGCTATTTATTTATATCTATTTATTTACTTACCTTCTTGGTAATTCCAGATAATATTTATTCATTTAAAGAATTAATGATATATGATTAATGAACATTTTGATTGTATTTCTATTTGATGAATAGAGAATGATGTCAGATAGGATATATCCATTTATCACGTTGTTTTACAGATAAATTTATTATTAATTATTATTTTTTATTGTTCATATTTATTTTGATTTTTTACTCTCGTTATATATTTTTCTTTCTGCATTTATGGATATGTTTTGTTTAGTATGCCAATTACCCCCTTGATGATTTATTATTGTTATCAGTCAGATGGATTTGCGAACTATCCCATATATGAATGGAGTACCATTGGGGGTCGCCTGTTGCCCTGGCGACGCCTATCAGTAGGCGTCGCCATGACAACTGGTTTGTTCCGAGGATGTGTCTGGCCGGGATATGACGCGACACATAGTCTTTAGTGCCGCGTCGCTTCCGGGTCCGGCGGCAGATGGGTGACGCGGTTACGTTGCCTTAGTAACCGATATACATCGAGTGTGGGTTGACGCGGATGGATGACGCAGCGAAGTGCTGCGCTCCATCCCCGTCATACACGTACGGACCATAAAGGGGAGGCGGGCCGGACTAAAATAAATTAGTATAATTAATCACAATAGCCTTCCTACTCCCGCGAGATTACGGGAGAGAGGGGGGATGTCCTCTGACCTCCGATGTGGCCTTCAATATATGGAGTATAATCCGGAATTTCCATACATGATATTCACTTGCCAGTTAGATTCTACCATCTCGGGTTTTTAAAAGACCAAAACTAATAATAGTCAAGTGATTTTTTCTTATTAAATCATCTCTGATTTATTAAAAATGGATCTACAAAATAGATGTATACTTATAAATTTTAATTACTAAAGATATGAACCTCCGTAGTCTGTCATTTTATGGTCACAAAATGCTAACAGGTGGTCACATGTAATCACATATGCTAATGAGCAACCATATTGGTAGGGTATATAAACCATTACCAGCAGGACTACTAGCACCTTGAAAAAGTTGCTTTTATGCAACGAAAAGCGTTGGTGAGACCTGCCTGACTGTGTCAACTCCCTTCTTGTGGACGCTCTGGACCTGGACCAAGTCCCCGTTGGAAATTTCCATTGGATATACTAGGACATTCCCATTTAATTGTGGGAAGCCCATTTCCACCACATCACGAGGAACAGCCTTTTGCGGACGCAGATTCGCTTAATACCTCTGAAGATTCCGGTGGTAATTATGATCCATGGATAAGACATTGGGCCCTATGAATTAAAGGGGACTGTTATAGGAACAGGTCCATTACACCAGGCATTTACAATTAGAACACCTGCCATTGGGAGATACGCAATCCAATATACGCTTGATTGTTTTTATTTAGAATTTTTACGTGGTACTGACCACTTATATGCATTGCATTTTGATGTTTTATGCTCATATATATTTAATTTTTATTAAATTGTGAATTTACTTGTGATCCACCTTTGCATTTGTGACCACATTTTAGCGCTATACTTCTTTGTTTATACTATCCATCCATACCTGTGGTGCATTTCAGTTTTGCACAGTTTGCTGACCACCAGTATATATACTATATAGCAGTACGGTACAGTAGGCCACTGCTCTACCTACCTCTGTGTCGTCAAGTATACTATCCATCCATACCTGTGGTGCATTTCAGTTTTGCACAGTTTGCTGACCACCAGTATATACTATATAGCAGTACGGTACAGAAGGCCACTGCTCTACCTACCTTTGTGTCGTCAAGTATACTATCCATCCATACCTGTGGTGCATTTCAGTTTTGCACAGTTTGCTGACCACCAGTATATAATATATAGCAGTACGGTACAGAAGGCCACTGCTCTACCTACCTCTGTGTTGTCAAGTATACTATCCATCTATACCTGTGGTGCATTTCAGTATTGCACAGTTTGCTGACCACCAGTATATAATATATAGCAGTACGGTACAGTAGGCCACTGCTCTACCTACCTCTGTGTCGTCAAGTATACTATCCATCCATACCTGTGGTGCATTTCAGTTTTGCACAGTTTGCTGACCACCAGTATATAATATATAGCAGTACGGTACAGTAGGCCACTGCTCTACCTACCTCTGTGTAGTCAAGTATACTATCCATCCATACCTGTGGTGCATTTCAGTTGTGCGCAGTATATATAGTAGTAGGCCATTGCTATTGATATATTACTGGCATATAATTCCACACATTAAAAAATGGAGAACAAAAATGTGGAGGGTAAAATATGGAAAGGTCAAGATCCTCTTCCACCTCATGCTGAAGCTGCTGCCACTAGTCATGGCCGAGATGATGAAATGCCATCAACGTCGTCTGCCAAGGCCGATGCCCAATGTCATAGTAGAGAGCATGTAAAATCCCAAAAAATAAAGCTCAGTAAAATGACCCAAAAATCTAAATCAAAATCATCTGAGGAGAAGCGTAAACTTGCCAATGTGCCATTTACGACACGGAGTGGCAAGGAACGGCTGAGGGCCTGGCCTATGTTCAAGGCTATTGGTTCAGCTTCACATGAGGATGGAAGCACTCATCCTCCTGCTAGAAAACTTAAAAGAGTTAAGATGGCAAAAGCACAGCAAAGAACTGTGCATTCTTCTAAATCACAAATCCCCAAGGAGAGTCCAATTGTGTCGGTTGCGATGCCTGCACCTCTTTTTTCTTTCATTTTTCTTTGCATCATGTGCTGTTTGGGGATTATTTTTGGAAGTGCCATCCTGTCTGACACTGCAGTGCCACTCCTAGATGGGCCAGGTATTTGTTTCGGCCACTTGGGTCGCTTAGCTTAGTCACACAGCTACCTCATTGCGCCTCTTTTTTTCTTTGTATCATGTGCTGTTTGGGGACTATTTTTTTGAAGTGCCATCCTGTCTGACACTGCAGTGCCACTCCTAGATGGGCCAGGTGTTTGTGTCGGCCACTTGTGTCGCTTAGCTTAGTCACACAGCTACCTCATTGCGCCTCTTTTTCTTTGCATCATGTGCTGTTTGGGGACTATTTTTTAAATCTGCCATCCTGTCTGACACTGCAGTGCCACTCCTAGATGGGCCAGGTGTTTGTGTCGGCCACTTGGGTCGCTTAGCTTAGTCACACAGCGACTTTGGTGCACTTCTTTTTTTCTTTGCATCATGTGCTGTTTGGGGACTATTTTTTTAAGTGCCATCCTGTCTGACACTGCAGTGCCACTCCTAGATGGGCCAGGTGTTTGTGTTGGCCACTTGGGTCGCTTAGCTTAGTCATCCAGTGACCTCGGTGCAAATTTTAGGACTAAAAATAATATTGTGAGGTGTTCAGAATAGACTGAAAATGAGTGGAAATTATGGTTATTGAGGTTAATAATACTATGGGATCAAAATGACCTCCAAATTCTATGACTTAAGCTGTTTTTGAGGGTTTTTTGTAAAAAAAACCACCCGAATCCAAAACACACCCAAATCCGACAAAAAATTTTCAGGGAGGTTTTGCCAAAACGCGTCCGAATCCAAAACACGGCCGTGGATCCGAATCCAACACCAAAACCCGAAAAATTTCCGGTGCACATCACTAGTATTGTATGATACTAACATGGTCCTAGCACTAGGGAAGATAAAACCTGGAGAAGATAACTTGGGTCTCTATGAGACAGGATCTTGGTTTTGGATAAAAAAGTCAATAAAATAGATAAATTGAAAATTAATAAAATTGAAAGTACATAACAAAATGAAGTAGTACAATTATACACAGAGTATGTCTGACCAAGAAATGATGGTTGTTTAGACCATCATCTGGCAAAATTATGGCAAAGAGATTTGCAGAGTGTTGGGTGACTGGCAAAGAAATCTGCAGTGTCAGTTGTAGACAACGGGAGGGGTCGCAGAGGCAGTAAGGACTGGAGTATAACATGCAGGAGGTAAGTTACCGTACTTATGTAATTGTGTGTGTGGTAGAGGGTATTGAGAGCACAGTACAAAACAGAGACTATGAGGGAGATTAGACAATAAAAAATCATGCAGAAGGGGGCAGCTCAGTAAGGGACATATAGATTGAGTGGGGCAGGGGCGGTGCTAAGGTGTTTGGTGCCCCCCTGCAAATTATAAATTTGAGCTCTCCCATAAAGTGACAGCTAGCTGGCTGAAAAATAGCAGTGTGGTCTCACGAAGAAGTGACATCACCACATAATAGTACTCCAAAATCAAATTATGTCACACAAAATCACAATCTTATTTACATTACACCACACGTAGTGCCCCTGATTCATAGTATGCCACATAGTAGTGTCCCTTATTCACATTACGTAATACAGTAGTGCCCCCTAGTCACGTTATGCGACACACTAGTGCCCATTATACACATAATGCCCTCAGTAGTAGTGCTGCTTATACACATTATGCCCACAGAAGTGCCCCTTATATGCATAATGTCAACAGTAGTAATGCCCCTTATACACATGATGCACACAGTAGTAGTACCACTTATACACATAATGCCCACAGTAGTAGTGCTGCTTATACGCCTAATGTCCACAGTAGTAGAGCCCCTTATATGCATAAACCCCACAGTAATAGTGCCCCCTTACATACACATAATGCCCACAGTAGTAGTGGCCCCATACACATAATGTCCACAGTTGTAATGCCCCTTACAAATAATGCCCACAGTAGTAGTACTGCTTATATACATTTTGTCCACAGTAGTGCCCCTTATATGTATAATGTCAACAGTAGTAATGCCTCTTATACACATGATGCGCATAGCAGTAGTGCCACTTATACACATAATGCCCACAGTAGTAGTGGGGAGCTTATTTTTCTCTGTTCGTTTCCCCTAAGGTCAAAACTGGAAGAGCTGCTCCTCTGGAGATAGTGAACTGGGTGACCTTTTTATCAATGGACTGGGGGCAGCTATATTAACTCACATAGAATATCCCATTGTAAAGTGACTAACAGGATGTCAGCATTTGGGATGGTAATAGAGGTCGCTAACTGTATACAGGCATGTCATTTCTGTTTAAACACCTTTCTGTGCATGTGTATAAATTACCCATTGTGACCTGTGTTGATGCTGGAGAGCCCTCAGTGTTTAGGAGACTTGCTCAGCCTATGACTACTCAGGGTGGACTGCGATGCAACGATCGCTTTAACAACCACAACTGAATCAGGCCCAGAATTAGACAATTATATTTTACTATTTTATCACATTTAAGGGGTCAATTTAATTAGGTGCGAGTTTGTCTTACAACAGCTGCACTTTCCGGCAGCCTAAAGTCGCTCAAAAGTGCCCGCATCCCTATCTGGCCACAAGGAGTACGAGTTTATCCCATGTGCAGTTCTTCCCCCTGACACGTCTGATACCTGATGCAGTTCTTTCCTCTGACACGTCTTAGGCTGGGGCCACACATAGCGGCCAAGCGGGTCCCTCTGAACGGGACCCACTTAGCCGGGAGGTTTTTTTTGTCTGCACACAGATCCGGCCAGTGACACATGGAATGCTGCGGTTGGATCCTGCGGCGGCGGGACTGACGCACGTGTGGGCGCCTGCATAGGCACCCCTGTGCAGTCTCCTTGCGGCCAAGCAGGTCCCGCTGAATGGGACCTGCTTGGCTGCTATCTGTGGCCCCAGCCTAATATCTGACTCTGCTTTTCTCCGACACATCTTATCACTCACGCATCTCTTGCCCCTGACACATCTTATACCTGACGTAGCTCTTCTCCGACACATCTTAGCCCTCACACAGCTCTCCCACCTCAAATTTCTCCCCGCTCATACAGCTCACCCTCCCTTACACAGCTAATCTCATACCCCATACAGTTTCTCTTCTTATGTGCCCCTCCATGTAGCTTATCACACCTCTTGTGTCTCCCACTCCCCTCATGCAGCTCATCTCCCCTCTTGTGTCTCCCACTCCCCTCATGCAGCTCATCTCCCCCCTTGTGTCTCCCACTCCCCGCGTGCAGCTCATCTCCCCACTTGTGTCTCCCCCTCCCCTCATGCAGCTCATCTCCCCACTTGTGTCTCCCCCTCCCCTCATGCAGCTCATCTCCCCCCTTGTGTCTCCCCCTCCCCTCATGCAGCTCATCTCCCCCCTTGTGTCTCCCCCTCCCCTCATGCAGCTCATCTCGACCCTTGTGCCTCCCTCTCCCCGCGTGCAGCTCATCTCCCTCCTAGTGTCTCCCCCTCCCCTCTTGCAGCTCATCTCCCTCCTTGTGTATCCCCCTCCCCTCATGCAGCTCATCTCCCTCCTTGTTTCTCCCCCTCCCCTCGTGCAGCTCATCTTCCCCCTTGTGTCTCCCCCTCCCCTCATGCAGCTCATCTCCCTCCTTGTGTCTCCCCCTCCCCTCATGCAGCTCATCTCCCTCCTTGTGTCTCCCCCTCCCCTCATGCAGCTCATCTCCCTCCTTGTGTCTCCCCCTCCCCTCGTGCAGCTCATCTCCCCCCTTGTGTCTCCCCCTCCCCTCATGCAGCTCATCTCCCCCTTGTGTCTCCCCCTCCCCTCATGCAGCTCATCTCCCCACTTGTGTCTCCCCCTCCCCTCATGCAGCTCATCTCCCCACTTGTGTCTCCCCCTCCCCTCATGCAGCTCATCTCCCCCTTGTGTCTCCCCCTCCCCTCATGCAGCTCATCTCCCTCCTTGTGTCTCCCCCTCCCCTCATGCAGCTCATCTCCCTCCTTGTGTCTCCCCCTCCCCTCATGCAGCTCATCTCCCTCCTTGTGTCTCCCCCTCCCCTCACGCAGCTCATCTCCCTCCTTGTGTCTCCCCCTCCCCTCATGCAGCTCATCTCCCCACTTGTGTCTCCCCCTCCCCTCATGCAGCTCATCTCCCCCTTGTGTCTCCCCCTCCCCTCATGCAGCTCATCTCCCCACTTGTGTCTCCCCCTCCCCTCATGCAGCTCATCTCCCCCCTAGTGTCTCCCCCTCCCCTCATGCAGCTCATCTCCCCCCTTGTGTCTCCCCCTCCCCTCATGCAGCTCATCTCCCCCCTTGTGTCTCCCCATCCCCTCATGCATCTTCCCCAGTGGAGCTTTCTTACCTCTATTTTGAGCTCCTCTGTGCGTGCAGTCCTCCTCCACCTCTCTTTTCAGTATCCTTTCTAGGCTTTGCGGGCCGCGGGCCGCGGCTCCTCTTCCCGCGGCAGCGCTTACAGACGTGCGGCTATGACGTCACTATGTCATCACCGGCAATGTCTGAACGGGGACAGAGGGAGGTGGGGTTATGGGAGACCACTGCCGCTGTCTAGCCCGCTCGCCACAAAATGATGTGGGAGATGTGACGGCGGGCCACTTCTTTAATTCAGTGGGCTGCAGCAGCGGACCTGGCGTGCGGGGGGTGCCCGACATTAGGGGGTGCCTGTGCGCACCAGGCACCCCCCGTGCGCACGCCTATGCAGAGGTTAGGATTAGGCACCTCCGCGGGAGAGTTAGGCACAAAGGGGAGATCGGTTTTAGGCTGCAGACAGGGAGGGTTAAGGGGGTGGGGAGAGGAGAAAACACCCCTTACACACCCCTATCGGCCTTTTTTGCACCGTGATCCCGGCATCAGTATTACGACCAATAAGATCCCATGTGCCAGGATATCATACTGATCTCCCTATTAGTACACCTCTTAATGCCCAGAGGGAAGTGCAATCCTGAGGCCATGGTCCCCCCCCCCCCACCCCCCCGAGGGGTTTTTTCCTCTCCTGAGTGCTGAAGGATGACTCTTTGTGAGTCCAGAGGTGTAGCTTTTATGCCATAATGAGTATCAATCTCATGCCCGTCCCTGCACTGTACAAGAAGTAAAATAATCGCTAATGCGATCACTTTTCTTATGGGTTTGGACCCCGGCTGTGCTACTTGACATGTGCTTTTGTCATACTGCATATGTGAGAGCAGACAGTAATGCAGAGGGATCACAAGGATCCTTCTCCTGGGAAGTATTGCATAATGTAGCCCACGGGATACAATCGCCATTCAGAAATGGCATTACCTGCCGGGCCAAGCTCAGAAATGCTTCACATTCTGGAGCTTGGTGAGTTTCACAGTTTGCCAACTGCCGTAGAAACTTTTGGTGGCTGCTTTGCAATCACAATAGGAGGAATGCAGCAGATATCTTCAATATCTATTGCAGCTCCCAATACATACATTCAGGGGCTGTTTAATATTTGTGGTCAGCCTCCAAAACCGACTGTTTTCTGAGATGTCTCGCAAATATTATTTGTTAAATATTCTTCATAATAAATTTTTTATATTTTAGCATAAACTAAAAATGTTTTACGTGTTGACTGACTGAGTTTCCGTTCTTTATTGCATGATAATTTCACAGGGTCCACAAAATTATTACTGATATGACTGTTACTGTAATGTCCTGCTGGTGCTCCTGACCTGCTGTATAGCAGCTAGACATAATTTTATATACAGCACTCTTGGGGAGATGTATCAAGCATTGGAGAGAGAGAAAGTGAAAATGTCCAAAGCACCCAATCATCTTCTGTCACTTGTCCAGCACAGTGCATGAAATTATACCTGTAGTTAGAAGCATCATTTGCTTTGGGAAAATACCCAACTTTATCTCTCTCCGTGGCTTGATACATCTCCCGAAAAATATCATGTCTTCCTTTCACTTAATTAACAAGTTAACCTAATAATTGACAATGTCTTTGTCTTGGAAACAGGGTAAGAAATTCACAGTATAAGATAATGTTAAAAAGGGTTTCCATCTTCCAATAACTTTCTAATGGCTTGTCAATACCCTCCTGGTATATTTACTTTGATTTATCATTCCCGTTTCTTCTATGCCAGACAAGGGCGGATTGAGTACTTAATGTGGCCCTGGAAAAATATGAAAAGTGGCCTCAGCAGAAAGATTGTGTCACAGTGGGTGATCACACCAGTACATGAGGTATTGTACTGGTAGGCAGAGTCAGCATGCCAGCGTGACAAGTACACACAATAAATGATTATTACTACTTAATCCAACACCAGGGAAATCCAAGGATTAGCACCGACCTGTAAAAGATCACTATAAAATAGATAATTCTGACTGGGGTCTCATCCATTGTTAAACACCATCACAATGTCTCTGTCTACCATTCCAGTGAGAGATATTGAATACAAGGAGCATCCCAGTGACCACCATACAATGCCCATAGCAAACAGCGAGGTTCTAGCTATCATTTTATAGGATATATTTGATAAATGATAGCTAGACGCTCATTGGTTACTATGTACAACAAATGCTTTAGAAGGTTTACTACATCTCTCCCTTGCCCAGCTGAGCACATATCGGGCACTTATGGTAGTGCCGAAATCTCAGGTTTTCTCCTGCACCTCCATGTTGTAATACTGGTAGAACACAATGTGCCGTTGGAGTTCCTGAACTGGCATGGCTCAGATTAGGCTAAAGATAAAAGAAAAAAGTCATGTTACAGAACAGTGTTATTAGCTAATAGGGGGAGATATTTGGTTACACATATAGGGGTAAATTTACTAAGGTCCCGATTTTGACCGAGATGCCGTTTTTTCATCAAAGTGTCATCTCGGTAATTTACTAAGCAATAATCACGGCAGTGATGAGGGCATTCGTAATTTTTTGGAAGTCCAACAAAAAAATTACGAATGAATACACCATCGGTCAAAACGCGGCTGTTTAACTATGAATCTCGGTAATTTACTAAGAAGTGCAAAGCAAAAAAAAAACAAACACTGCCGTGAAAAATTACAACTCGTAAAAAAGTGCTTAAAAAAAACAGACCTGCTTTTTTTTACCGTGATTGTATAGGCATGCAAGGATCCATGAGATCCGTGCATGTATATCAGTGGGAAGGGGTGGGAAAGTGATTATTTTCTAAAAAAAAATTGCGTGGGGTCCCCCCTCCTAAGCATAACCAGCCTCGGGCTCTTTGAGCCGATCCTGGTTGCAGAAATATGGTGAAAAAAATGACAGGGGTTCCCCCATATTTAAGCAACCAGCATCGGGCTCTGCGCCTGGTCCTGGTTCCAAAAATACGGGGGACAAAAAGAGTAGGGGTCCCCCGTATTTTTAAAACCAGCACCGGGCTCCACTAGCTGGACAGATAATGCCACAGCCGGGGGTCACTTTTATATAGTGCCCTGCGGCCGTGGCATCAAAAATCCAACTAGTCACCCCTGGCCGGGGTACCCTGGGGGAGTGGGGACCCCTTCAATCAAGGGGTCCCCCCCCCCAGCCACCCAAGGGCCAGGGGTGAAGCCCGAGGCTGTCCCCCCCCATCCAATGGGCTGCGGATGGGGGGGCTGATAGCCTTTGTTGTAAATGAAAAGATATTGTTTTTAGTAGCAGTACTACAAGTCCCAGCAAGCCTCCCCCGCATGCTGGTACTTGGAGAACCACAAGTACCAGCATGCGGCGGAAAAACGGGCCCGCTGGTACCTGTAGTACTATTACTAAAAAAATACCCAAATAAACACAAGACACACACACCGTGAAAGTAAAGATTTATTACATACATCCACACAAACATACATACATACTTACCTTATGTTCACACGAGGGTCTGTCCTCTTCTCCAGTAGAATCCAAGGGGTACCTGTTGAATAAATTCTACTCACCAGATCCCGGGTCCCAGGGTCCTCGGGGCAACCATTTGTAATCCAGGTACTTGAATAAAATAACAAAACGGAGAGCCGAGCCACGAACTGAAAGGGGCCCCATGTTTTCACATGGGACTCCTTTCCCCGAATGCCAGAAACCCACTCTGACTGATGTCAAAGTGGGTTTCTTCAGCCAATCAGGGAGCGCTACGTTGTAGCACCCTCCTGATCGGCTGTGTGCTCCTGTACTGTCTGACAGGCGGCACACGGCAGTGTTACAATGTAGCGCCTATGCGCTCCATTGTAACCAATGGTGGGAACTTTCTGCTCAGCGGTGACGTCACTTTAGGTCAACCGCAGGGCAGAAAGTTCCCACCATTGGTTACAATGGAGCGCATAGGCGCTACATTGTAACACTGCCGTGTGCCGCCTGTCAGACAGTACAGGAGCACACAGCCGATCAGGAGGGTGCTACAACGTAGCGCTCCCTGATTGGCTGAAGAAACCCACTTTGACATCAGTCAGAGTGGGTTTCTGGCATTCGGGGAAAGGAGTCCCATGTGAAAACATGGGGCCCCTTTCAGTTCGTGGCTCGGCTCTCCGTTTTGTTATTTTATTCAAGTACCTGGATTACAAATGGTTGCCCCGAGGACCCTGGGACCCGGGATCTGGTGAGTAGAATTTATTCAACAGGTACCCCTTGGATTCTACTGGAGAAGAGGACAGACCCTCGTGTGAACATAAGGTAAGTATGTATGTATGTTTGTGTGGATGTATGTAATAAATCTTTACTTTCACGGTGTGTGTGTCTTGTCTTTTTTTGGGTATTTTTTTAGTAGTAGTACTACAGGTACCAGCAGGCCCGTTTTTCCGCCGCATGCTGGTACTTGTGGTTCTCCAAGTACCAGCATGCGGGGGAGGCTTGCTGGGCCTTGTAGTACTGCTACTAAAAACAATATCTTTTCATTATCACAAAAGGCTATCAGCCCCCCCATCCGCAGCCCATTGGATGGGGGGGGACAGCCTCGGGCTTCACCCCTGGCCCTTGGGTGGCTGGGGGGGGGGACCCCTTGATTGAAGGGGTCCCCACTCCCCCAGGGTACCCCGGCCAGGGGTGACTAGTTGGATATTTGATGCCACGGCCGCAGGGCACTATATAAAAGTGACCCCCGGCTGTGGCATTATCTGTCCAGCTAGTGGAGCCCGGTGCTGGTTTTAAAAATACGGGGGACCCCTACTCTTTTTGTCCCCCGTATTTTTGGAACCAGGACCAGGCGCAGAGCCCGATGCTGGTTGCTTAAATATGGGGGAACCCCTGTCAATTTTTTCCCCATATTTCTGCAACCAGGATCGGCTCAAAGAGCCCGAGGCTGGTTATGCTTAGGAGGAGGGACCCCACGCAATTTTTTTTGGGGATTTTACAGTGTTTAATTTAAAAAAAAAAAAAAAAAAATGAACCCCAGCACGGATCACACAGATCCGGCCGAGATTCATTGTAAAAAAGTCGGCAGTGTTTTGCTAATCACTGCCGTAAAAAACAGAAAAAAAAAACGAATGACATCGACATCGGAAAACCCGAAAAGGCTAAATACGGCAGCTTAGTAAATTAGACGTAATCAATTCAAAAAGTTGCAATTTTACACTGTCGATGTCATTCGTGATTGAACTTTGACCTGAAACGGGAAAATACGAATCTTAGTAAATTTACCCCATAGAGTCTGATTCTGAGATTTACATAAATCTCTGATGTTTAATGATCTGCACATGAGCAGGCACCACACTACACACGTGCAGATCTGGTCCCGCAACATCCTGAATAACCTCAGGGTTACTAGATGTCCTATGTGCACACAGATGATCCTGTGCTGCCCCTTCAGATGCAGCAGCGCATCACAGAATCCTGGGTTACTTTTTACTTAATACACCTCATGTAGCTTTTGCATAATTCTGCAGAGGTGCCATTAGCATCCACCTCTGAATCAGCACCATATTTATATAGAGGCAGGGGTGTGATTAGAACTTTGTGGGTCCGATAGCAACATTTTTAAGGGGCCCCCCAACTTAGATCTCCAGAGAGAGAATGGCAGAAGGGACATAGAGACAGAGAGAGTGGCAGCAGGGACACAGAGAGAGAGTGCTGGCAAATACATAGTGACATAATTAGGCAGCAGGGACATAGAAGCAGAAAGAGGCAGCAGGGGCATAGAAACAGAGAGAGAGAGAGACAGAAGGGACGTAGGGACAGGAAGAGGCAGCAGGAACATAGGGACAGATAGACGCAGCAGTGACATAGAGACAGATAAAGGGTCTGCAGGGATTTGGTGAGATACAGCTGGGACAAAGTGAGAGGCAGCAGGGATGTAGGAACAAATAGAGGCAACAGGAACATAGAGACAGAGAGAGTGGCAGCAGGAACATAGAGAGAGAGAGTGCCGAAAAAGATATAAGGACAGAAATAGGCAGCAGGGACACAGTGACAGAGTGCCGACAAAGACATAGGGACAGAAATAGGCAGCAGGGACGTAGGGACAGAAAGAGAAAGCAGGGGCATAGAAACAGAGAGGAAGGTGCAGCAGGGACATAGGGACAGATAAAGAGACAACAGGGACTTAGGGACAGAGAGAGGCAGCAGGCATGTAGGGACAGATAGAGAGGCAGTAGGGACCTGGGGACTAATACAGAGGCAGCAGGGACAGATAAAGAGGCAGCAGGGACCTAGGGACTAATAGAGAGGCAGCAGGGATGTAGAGACAAATAGAGAGGCAGCAGGAATGTAGAGACAAATAGAGAGGCAGCAGGGATGTAGGGGCAGAAAGAGAGGCAGCAGGGATGTAGGGACAGAAAGAGAGGCAGCAGGGACATAGGGATAGATAGAGAGGCAGCAGGGACGTGAAGACAGATAGAAAGGTAATTGCAACCAGGGCCGGCAACAGAAATCTTGGGGCCTGGTACAGTGATATCTCTGGAGCCCCCATAGATTTTATATACTGCGTACACAGTATAAATAAACAAGTTTCAACTGCAGCACTCAGGAATAAAACACACAATGACAGCCACTTTCAGCCAACATATCAATGCAGCAGCATTTTCGTCAGGATATATATATATATACATACATACACATATATATACATATATATATATATATAGAAACACATGTCCATCCAAAACTTTCCAGCCAGGGTGTAGACAGAACCAGCACACTGCTACGTATTTCAATCAACTTTTACTTCATGTAGCAGACATGTTATTCAACCAGCTATTCACTTCATATAGCAGTAAAGCACAAATATCTGGATTCAGCAAATACTCATCGTATGCAAGGCAAATGCAGACTGGCAATGTCCCAAACAGCCGTTTTCGGTGCTCCTTCCTCAGGGGAATACCAGTTAAGGTGCCACAGTGCCTGTTGCTAAAGTGTCAAAGTGCTGTGCAAAATGCTGCCTCATAGGAGAGCATTATTTATGCTCAAAAAAGGAAGAAATGCTCTGCGCACCAAAAATCACTTGGAATTAATTAATTGATTAATTAAGTGCAGTCTAGCAAGGAGAATGATTGACTCAATGAAGCTTGACCTTTTTTATAAAGAAAAATATTTTATAAAACAGTTAATGACACAGAACAAAGTATATGAGACAAACAGTACATATATATATATATATAGCAGTTTACAAACCAGAGGTTTTCACCTCTTGCATGTGTAAACAGAAACACTGTATCTAACTTTTATAAACATGCTGTTTAAACAGCATACAATGTATCTAAAATGCAGATCAGATATCTTAAGTGAAAGAGGCTCTCTACAGAGAGCAACAATTGATTCTGACACTGGCGTCCCAGAGTGGAATCATATAAAATGTCCACAGATGGCTCCACAATATGAAATTATTAGAAGCAAAGCAAACGGTAATAATTACCCCCGTGTTGATTCCTGAGATGTAATGCAGAGTCCTGTATGCATTTGCACGAGGAGAATGTAGAGATTTGTAGTTGCTGCCACAATGGTAATTAGAGGACAGACTTGCACGTAGATTTCAACATAACTTTCGTTCTAGACCACAGAGACAGTACGACAGCTCCTCCCAATCCAACTCTGATAGTGAGTTTACTGACTCCAGGCCACCTATGGGTGATTTTTTAGGTCGGGGTACTCGCAAAAATACTCCTCCAGAAAGACGTCCCCCAAATACCCGACAAGGAGGGGCGGGAGGAAACACAAGAAAGGTCAGGGGTGCAAAGACTTAACAACTGTCTTTAATTTGTCCACCACCTCTTTAACTACTACTGAGATGGAAGTCCTCTCCATGGGACTGTCCTTTGTCCCTACGGTGCGACATGACGCCTTCCAGTGGTCTGTTGATCATTTTAAGTTTGGCAGAAAACTTAGACTTAGGGAATTTTTTACAAATCAGTCCTCTGGTATCTTCCAGGATCGCACTTTTTCCAAGCCCAGTACCTTTGACCCGACATCACACAACTCTAGCATTAAATCTTTCCTTAGACTCACTGAACATGATATGAAAAAACATAGGGGTGACCGTACATATGATAACCTCAATAAACAACAGAGGTTAGCACTCCAATCTCTTAAGAAAAACGACCAAATCGTGATCCGCCCAGCAGATAAAGGCGGGGCGATAGTGGTCCAAGATTGGTCTAAATATGATTTTGAAATACGCCGACAACTGGCAGACACTGTGACCTATTGTAAGATCACCTCTAACCCCATACCAGGAATAAAAAAAACTTGTTGACTCTACCATTTCAATGGGTCTCCAGAATGGTTGGATTGATGCTCAGATTGCCATGTATCTCACTGTTGATCACCCGGTGTGTCCAATCCTATATACACTGCCAAAAATACATAAATCCCTTGATACCCCCCCTGGAGGCCCCATTATATCAGCCAATGACTCACTCCTCCAACCCATTGCGAGATTTGTTGACAGTTTTTTACAACCCCTTGTGCGTAATATGTGGAGCTATATCAGGGATACTGGTGATTTTTTGGATAAAATCTCTAAAATTGGTGACATTCCTGATGATGTGTTACTGGCATCTATGGATGTCAATTCACTATATACAGGGATTCCCCACCTTGCTGGCCTAGATATGCTTAGGCTGGCGCTGAGTGGTGGCACCCATGATGGTCCCCCTGTTGAATTTCTGGTAGCATTGGCTGAACTTGTTCTCAGCAAAAATCATTTCTGTTATGGCACGGATTTTTATATTCAGGGCACCGGGACCGTCATGGGTTCTAACCTGGCGCCATCTTACGCCAATTTATTCATGCATCACTACGAAAATATGCATATTGTCCCGAAATTTGGAGATAAGTTACTTTATTTTGGGCGCTACATTGACGATATTTTTATCCTGTGGAGGGGTACGGAGGCTGAGTTTCATGGAATGGTACAGTATCTTAATTCAATTGATAGTCCCATTCGCTTTACTTATGAAATACACCATGACTATATGAACTTTCTTGATGTGACGATCTTTCGAGAGCACACCCATCTAGGATCTACTTTGTTTCGTAAACAGACTGACCGGAACACATTGTTGTTTGCTACCAGCCATCATCCGGACAGTCTCAAAGAGAATATGCCCATTTCTCAATTTTTACGTGTTTTACGGAATAACTCTTCAATGGCTACTGTGGACCAACAACTTTCCGAGATGTCTGAGAGATTTTTGGCACGAGGGTACCCACCGAAGGTGGTCTCCAGATGCCTTAAGAAAGCTAAGGTCAAGTATAAAAATATTGGTCAGAAGTCAGCATCGAGATTTGATCCCTGTCGGCTTATCTTCACGTCAACTTTCGATACAAAGTCGAGGGCTGCTGAAAAAGCTATAAAGAAGCATTGGCCCATAGTTGCAACAGATGCTAAATTGGAGGGTCTGAGCCAAAGACCTCCTATGCACTCCTACCGTAGAGGGCCTAATCTACGACAGCTGCTGATGCGTCCAACTCTACAACCACAGATCGTGAATCCATCATGGCTGACAATGAGGAAAACAGGTTGTTTCCGCTGCCCCAATTGTACAACATGTAGATCTATGATGAGTGGATCTTCCTTTGCCCACCCGCACAGTGGAAAAAGGATCCCTATCAAATACAAGCTCTCATGTTTGTCTGAATTTGTGATCTACATTATCATCTGTCCATGTGGGCTGTATTATGTTGGACTTACCACACGGTGCTTCCGTGAACGTATGGCAAACCATCGTTATTCAATTAGACAGGCTCTGGAGACCAACAAAACGGACAAACCAGTAGCCAAACACTGGTTACAATATAAACACTCAGTATCAAGCCTCAAATGTATGCTGATTGATCATATCCCACCTTCCATTCGAGGGGGTGATAGGGAACTAAAGTTGAAACGACGCGAGTCACGGTGGATCTTTGAGTTGGAGACACTCACTCCGCAAGGCCTAAATGAAGCAAATCCATATGGAATATTTCTATAGGGGTTTATAGTCATGGTGTATTCTTAGGACTTACTTATGGTTCTTCTCTCTTTAAATGTTCTATATCTATGGCCATACCTTTTGGGAGCATATGTTAGCTTCCCTGATGCCAGCCGTGATTACGGCGGCCTCATGCAAGCTCTCTGTCTCCTGGCCAGGTATACAGTTTTTTAATCTTTTGCTTATTTTGTTTTTATTGTTACTAATAAAGGTTATATTTTATGTTAGTTAGATAACATTATGGTATAATGCATACCTTCGCCAATGTGATGTTTGGACTGACCCACCGTTCTATGTGTCACTTTAAGGTATTAATATCTCCATGACAACGTTTAAAAGTCTAATGTTTTGTCTCTGATACAGTACGTTTGGCCATTTCAGATAATCACCGCGTTGTCATGGTGACGCGCGTCACTTCCGGTAAGCACGGGACGCTTCCGCTATTCGCGTGCGCTCCACGGGCCGGTGGAACGCACATGCACTTCTTGTTTGACCTGATTAGAGGTTTAAATACATTTTTAATGTGCCTGGTGCCCTCGTTTTTGCATGTAGTGCTGAATATAAGTGCACACTCTCTTTGAGATTGTCCAATTGATACTTGTGTGAGTTTGTTTGTACATAATGTTTCATTATTACTTCTGGATTGACAGGAAGTGACATATGTGGGTGTGTTTGGCCTACTCAGATTGGTGATGGTATAAATATCTGTATATGTGAGCTTGCTGAACATGCTGCTTCTGGTGCCCTGTCACCAACAACACTGTTTTTGTTGTCTTGACAAAGATCATTCTAATATGATCGAAACGTCGACCTACGGATGTACCAATAAATGATCTTCTGACTTTCTTTTATGAAAATTTGGTGAGTGCCTTCTTTTTTCAAAAGACTATTATCAGGAACTCACTACTCCTTGGGGTTGAGCACCACCGTGTTGGCCCCTACTGAATACAGCCTTGTGCGGATGTCTACGGCTTCTAAAATGCAGATCAGATATCTTAAGTGAAAGAGGCTCTCTACAGAGAGCAACAATTGATTCTGACACTGGCGTCCCAGTGTGGAATCATATAAAATGTCCACAGATGGCTCCACAATATGAAATTATTAGAAGCAAAGCAAACGGTAATAATTACCCCCGTGCTGATTCCTGAGATGTAATGCAGAGTCCTGTATGCATTTGCACGAGGAGAATGTAAAGATTTGTAGTTGCTGCCACAATGGTAATTAGAGGACAGACTTGCTGGAATACTTATTCTCCGTTGTAATAGCCGTCAGTTGACCATCAGATGATGACATATAGGAGACAAAACGCGTTGACGCCCCTTTCTGCGAGTTCAGTGCAGTGGATATCTGTTACTCCACAGACGGGCTCCCACCATCTCGGTCCTGATACTCCGGTTCCGTCCACATCTAAGCCAAGTGACCTACAGGATTCATACCTCCGCAGTGAGGTTAAAGGGAGTCCAGTTGCTAACGGCATTTCTGCATCAGAATCCCGCTGCGATCAGCTGGATATAGACGGATCTCCGCTGTGAGACCAGTGCGGCGCCAGCCATCAGCGGCTTTGCCGTTTCATGCTGTTACCGATAGCCATACGGATCACGTCCCTTGCTGGGAAACTCCCTATATGTCATCATCTGATGGTCAACTGACGGCTATTACAACGGAGAATAAGTATTCCAGCAAGTCTGTCCTCTAATTACCATTGTGGCAGCAACTAGATACATTGTATGCTGTTTAAACAGCACGTTTATAAAAGTTAAGGCCCATACACATTAGACGATGTCGCTCTGTGAGCGACATCGTCTAACGTTTCCCCCTCCCGGGCCGGCCGGTCGGCGGCCGCCTGTACGCACTGAGCGATATGACCGCTCATATCGCTCAGTGACGTCACGCCCCCGCCAGCCCTGCATGAAGGTCGTGGACGACAGTCCACATCCTTCATGCATGCCCTACCGACAGTGACGATCGTTGCCGACCCGCGGGGCTGCGCATCAGTCGTCGCTGGCGGCATACACACTTAACGATAAAATGAGCAACGTCGCTCAAGGAGGGGGAAAATGAGCGACGCCGCTCATTATATCGTTAAGTGTGTATGGACCTTTAGATACAGTGTTTCTGTTTACACATGCAAGAGGTGAAAACCTCTGGTTTTTAAACTGCTATATATATATATATATATATATATATATGTACTATTTGTCTCATATACTTTGTTCTGTGTCATTAACTGTTTTATAAAATATTTTTCTTTATAAAAAAGGTCAAGCTTCATTGAGTCAATCATTCTCCTTGCTAGACTGCACTTAATTAATCAATTAATTAATTCCAAGTGATTTTTGGTGCGCAGAGCATTTCTTCCTTTTTTGAGCATAAAAAATGCTCTCCTATGAGGCAGCATTTTGCACAGCACTTTGACACTTTAGCAACAGGCACTGTGGCACCTTAACTGGTATTCCCCTGAGGAAGGAGCACCGAAAACGGCTGTTTGGGACTTTGCCAGTCTGCATTTGCCTTGCATACGATGAGTATTTGCTGAATCCAGATATTTGTGCTTTACTGCTATATGAAGTGAATAGCTGGTTGAATAACATGTCTGCTCCATGAAGTAAAAGTTGATTGAAATACTTAGCAGTGTGCTGGTTCTGTCTACACCCTGGCTGGAAAGTTTTGGATGGACACGTGTTGCTATAACATTAATTTTTGACCGGTCACCTGCATCATTATACTTGAGAGTGTCAGTGCGGCTTCCCGGGACTTTGTTCTGTGATTTGTCTATATATATATATATATATATATATATATGTACTCCGGATCCCCGGCACTCACCCAGTCCGTGAAAGGACAATCTTGCACTGGTGCCCTCCACAGGCCTTTGCTGGCCTCACGTACAGAGCTTCAATAAGAGGCGGCACTCAGTGACTTTTTCACTAATCAAATTAGCTATAGAGGAAATAGATAATCTAGTAAGGGTGGAGCCGAGCACCCAATAACAAATTATGGGCTAAAGAAGATATCTTGTTTGAAATAATAAGAGAACATCAAGTAAGGTCATGGTTATGTAATCATAAAGAGACGGCAGGACTTATTTTTAATAATGGGCCCCGATAAGAGGTGGTGGAGTGCGGGGAGTCTATTAGGTAGAAACAATTAAAAGGTTATAGAAACTATTTTAACAATTCACTACAGAGTTTTCATATAGATTTTGATTTTTTATTTAAAGTTGTTACGATGATGCATTTTAACACACATGTTGGTTTTATGACAATTACATTTTGATTATGCTGCAGGTGCAATACCAGACATTAGACTGTCAAAGATTGAATTGGTTATTTATATTGTTTGCGGTGCACAGGATTTCAGTTTTTGTTGAAGTTGAATCGCAACCTGTTGGTTTACAGCGTCGTCATGACTACTTGCCTGGCAACCGAGACGGCAGGACCGTGTCACAGGATGTGCGCCGGGACGCCAGACAGGAAGCCGGAGCAGCGTGGCCAGCGGCGTTCGCAACGGGACAGCGCGAGAAAAAAGGGGGGTGAGTGTGATCTATTTAAACACTGTTGTTTGTTATGTTGGGTTATCCTGATGAAGGGGACGGGGGTCCCCGAAACGTTGATGTTCCACAATACACGCATTTGATTAGTGAAAAAGTCACTGAGTGCCGCCTCTTATTGAAGCTCTATATATATATATATATATATATATATACTGAATTCTAAATTTGCTGCACTATATTATAAACTTACTAAAAATAAATATTTATTTACTTATACACATATAGATAAGTATGTATATCTCTGCTTCCTCTCCCACACACACCAGTCTGTCTTCCTCTCTCCTTTCTCCCACACACCCCAAAGTCTATCTTTCTTAATTACTCCATGCTGCATTCACAACTTCCCCACCCCATCCCAAAGCCCTGTATTCCCTCACCAAGCCACACCTGCGCTGTGCTCCCCAGTATCCAGATCCTCACACCGCATAGCAGGTACCTTACGGCACTCACACCCCACCAGAAGAGGCCGGCGCAGGGCACAGCAGTACTGGCAGCGGAGCTTCTGCCATGTCCCGTAAATGTCTGCAACAGAGCTGGACTTGGAAAAGTGGATGCACACTTGTACCACACAGTCACTGTGTGTGAGAGGCTCCTGTCACTCTGAGACCACACCCACATCACCTACAGCTCGCTGCCTTACTTGGACAAGATGGCTTACATCCCTTCCGGGCACTAAGCTGCGTGTCCTTGGGGCCCCTCTGATCCTTGGGGCCCAGTACAGGTGTCCCCTTTGACCCCCCCTGTCGTCGGCCCTGTGTATTAAGTGTAAACTAGTTTCACACTTTTACTAAATAGATCCCATAGTCTCAAAGCTGCCAGGCCTACAATAGCTCAGTATTGAAAATCTTTCCCTCTCTCTCAGCTCCTTTTTACCATTGCAGTGACGATCCTATGGAGCTACAAAACAGAAAGCACTGGCTTCCAAGATACCTCTTCTGCATTCTCTGCTTTGATTAAATAGTTTCAGTGGCAGTGCCTCCCCTGTGATTAATTATTAAAATAATATAAAGAAGATACTTATGACACATATTCTGTGTCATAAGTATCTTCTTTATTTAATTCTAATAGTTTTCCTGGCTTAAATGTGTTTGGGAGGCACTGATAGCAGTGCCTCCCATACAGAGCCGGCCATAGGCATAGGCAAACTAGGCAATTGCCTAGGGCATTTGATATGCCTAGGGGCATCATCAGCTTCTGCTGATTAAAATGATATGCGGCATGCCTATATTCTGTATGTAGCATTTCATATGCAGATATAGCCATAGTCTCACACAGTATATTGGCATGCTGCATATCAGTTTAATCAGCAGAAGCTGCTTGTGCATCTTAGCCACATAGCAATGCAAATAAGAAAAAAAAGTGCCCGACGTTAGCATTGATGCAAGATTTGTGAAGACACATCTGTATCCAGGCAGAGGTCACAGTGTTAGTGGAAGTGTGAGTGCTGTGTGCATGTGAGTGGGTTGGTTGTGCAGTAGTGTTCAGAATATGTGTAAGGAGCATTATGTGTGTCATGTAAAAATGCTTTAATAATGTGCAACATATGTGTAAAGGGGCACTATGTGTGTCATTATGTGTATAAGGACATTAATAATGTGCGGCATATGTGTAACAGGGTACTACTGTATGTGTGTCATTATGTGTATAGGGGCACTAATAATGTGCAGCAAATGGGTAGGGGCACTATGTGTGTCATTATGTGTATAAGGGCATTAATAATGTGCGGCATATGTGTAAGGGACATTATGTGTAAAAGGGCATTAATAAAGGTTGTCATAATGTGTAAGGTGCATTATGTTTATAAGAAGATGTCCCTTTTTGGGCTGTGCGTCAAATGTGCGAACTGTTCCTATTTAAAATATAGGGGGTACAAGGACTGCTATGGGTGAGGGATGATGGTGCTGGGAAAGAGGTGCAAGGTCAGAGGCAGAACCAGCGGTGGTGCTAGGGGGCACCAGCCAAAATCTTGCCTAGGGCATCATATTGGTTAGGGCCGGCTCTGCTCCCATACATTCTTGGAACGGGGACAGAGCGGGGGGCGGGGCCAAGCACTGGGCTGTAAAAGCCCATTCAAAAAGATGCTGAAAGCGGCACTGAAAAAAGTGTCTCGCTGACAGGGACACCACCCCCATGTCAGCGAGGCACCTGTGATTGGACAGCGGATCAAGTGCTGGATCCGCTGGAGGCGGCGGGTCCTGGCGGTGAGTGGCATTGGAGGTAGCCGGGAGCAGCAGTGGCCCTGCAGTGCATGTGGCTCTCCCCCGAACTCCTCCACCAGCTACGTCCTCCCGCTGACAGGAGCAGCGGTGTAGCCCTGCAGTGCATGCGGCTCTCCCCCGTGCCCCTCCCCCCCATCCTCCTCCACCAGCTCCGTCCTTCCGTTCACAGCCAGCAGCAGCAGGTTAGTCTCTCTCTCTCACTGTCCTGTGGATTTGTAAGTAGAATGTTCATTTTTACAGGTACCCCTATTGGATTCTACTGGACAAGTGGACGTGATCGGCATGGGATGTAGGTAAGTAATCTCTCTCTCATTTTTACAGGTACCCCTATTGGATTCTACATGGACAAGTGGACGTGATCGGCGTGGGATCTAGGTAAGTATGTGTGAGTGTGTAAGTGTGTTTTAATAAATTTTCTCTTACGTCCTAGAGGAGGCTTGGGTCCACATTAGTACCATGGGGTATAGACGGGTCCACCAGGAGCCATTGGCACTTTGGCACTTTAAGAGTTTGAGAGTGTGGGCTGGCTCCTCCCTCTATGCCCCTCCTACCAGACTCAGTTTAGAAAATGTGCCCGGAGGAGCCATTCACAGCTAGGGGAGCTCTACAGAGCTTCTCTAGAAAAGTTTAACTTTAGAGTTTTTTATTTTACAGGGAGGCTGCTGGCAACAGTGTCCGCCCTGTGGGGTCTGAGCCACTGTCTCCGCTGATTGGACACTGAGCTCCAGAGGGGTTTCATCGTTCTCTGCCACAGGGGACCGCTTGTCCCAGCAGCATGCCGCCAACCCCTTACAGAGCTGAAGAAGTGGTGAGTGAGATACCAACTAGAGATGTGCACTTGAAATTTTTCGGGTTTTGTGCTTTGGTTTTGGGTTCGGATCCGCGGCCGTGTTTTGGGTTCGACCGCGTTTTGGCAAAACCTCACCGAATTTTTTTTGTCGGATTCGGGTGTGTTTTGGATTCGGGTGTTTTTTTTAAAAAACACTAAGAAACAGCTTAAATCATAGAATTTGGGGGTCATTTTGATCCCAAAGTATTATTAACCTCAAAAACCATAATTTCCACTCATTTTCAGTCTATTCTGAATACCTCACACCTCACAATATTATTTTTAGTCCTAAAATTTGCACCTAGGTCGCTGGATGACTAAGCTAAGCGACCCTAGTGGCCGACACAAACACCGTGCCCATCTAGGAGTGGCACTGCAGTGTCACGCAGGATGTCCCTTCCAAAAAACCCTCCCCAAACAGCACATGACGCAAAGAAAAAAAGAGGCGCAATGAGGTAGCTGTGTGAGTAAGATAAGCGACCCTAGTGGCCGACACAAACACCGGGCCCATCTAGGAGCGGCACTGCAGTGTCACGCAGGATGGCCCTTCCAAAAAAACCCTCCCCAAACAGCACATGACGCAAAGAAAAAAAGAGGCGCAATGAGGTAGCTGTGTGAGTAAGATAAGCGACCCTAGTGGCCGACACAAACACCGTGCCCATCTAGGAGTGGCACTGCAGTGTCACGCAGGATGGCCCTTCCAAAAAACCCTCCCCAAACAGCACATGACGCAAAGAAAAAAAGAGGCGCAATGAGGTAGCTGTGTGAGTAAGATAAGCGACCCTAGTGGCCGACACAAACACCGGGCCCATCTAGGAGTGGCACTGCAGTGTCACGCAGGATGGCCCTTCCAAAAAACCCTCCCCAAACAGCACATGACGCAAAGAAAAAAAGAGGCGCAATGAGGTAGCTGTGTGAGTAAGATAAGCGACCCTAGTGGCCGACACAAACACCGGGCCCATCTAGGAGTGGCACTGCAGTGTCACGCAGGATGGCCCTTCCAAAAAACCCTCCCCAAACAGCACATGACGCAAAGAAAAAAAGAGGCGCAATGAGGTAGCTGTGTGAGTAAGATAAGCGACCCTAGTGGCCGACACAAACACCGGGCCCATCTAGGAGTGGCACTGCAGTGTCACGCAGGATGGCCCTTCCAAAAAACCCTCCCCAAACAGCACATGACGCAAAGAAAAAAAGAGGCGCAATGAGGTAGCTGTGTGAGTAAGATAAGCGACCCTAGTGGCCGACACAAACACCGGGCCCATCTAGGAGTGGCACTGCAGTGTCACGCAGGATGGCCCTTCCAAAAAACCCTCCCCAAACAGCACATGACGCAAAGAAAAAAAGAGGCGCAATGAGGTAGCTGTGTGAGTAAGATAAGCGACCCTAGTGGCCGACACAAACACCGGGCCCATCTAGGAGTGGCACTGCAGTGTCACGCAGGATGGCCCTTCCAAAAAACCCTCCCCAAACAGCACATGACGCAAAGAAAAAAAGAGGCGCAATGAGGTAGCTGTGTGAGTAAGATAAGCGACCCTAGTGGCCGACACAAACACCGGGCCCATCTAGGAGTGGCACTGCAGTGTCACGCAGGATGGCCCTTCCAAAAAACCCTCCCCAAACAGCACATGACGGAAAGAAAAAAAGAGGCGCAATGAGGTAGCTGTGTGAGTAAGATAAGCGACCCTAGTGGCCGACACAAACACCGGGCCCATCTAGGAGTGGCACTGCAGTGTCACGCAGGATGGCCCTTCCAAAAAACCCTCCCCAAACAGCACATGACGCAAAGAAAAAAAGAGGCGCAATGAGGTAGCTGTGTGAGTAAGATAAGCGACCCTAGTGGCCGACACAAACACCGGGCCCATCTAGGAGTGGCACTGCAGTGTCACGCAGGATGGCCCTTCCAAAAAACATTCCACAAACAGCACATGACGCAAAGAAAAATTAAAGAAAAAAGAGGTGCAAGATGGAATTGTCCTTGGGCCCTCCCACCCACCCTTATGTTGTATAAACAGGACATGCACACTTTAACCAACCAATCATTTCAGTGACAGGGTCTGCCACACGACTGTGACTGAAATGACGGGTTGGTTTGGACCCCCACCAAAAAAGAAGCAATTAATCTCTCCTTGCACAAACTGGCTCTACAGAGGCAAGATGTCCACCTCATCATCATCCTCCGATATATCACCGTGTACATCCCCCTCCTCACAGATTATCAATTCGTCCCCACTGGAATCCACCATCTCAGCTCCCTGTGTACTTTGTGGAGGCAATTGCTGCTGGTCAATGTCTCCACGGAGGAATTGATTATAATTCATTTTAATGAACATCATCTTCTCCACATTTTCTGGATGTAACCTCGTACGCCGATTGCTGACAAGGTGAGCGGCGGCACTAAACACTCTTTCGGAGTACACACTTGTGGGAGGGCAACTTAGGTAGAACAAAGCCAGTTTGTGCAAGGGCCTCCAAATTGCCTCTTTTTCCTGCCAGTATAAGTACGGACTGTGTGACGTGCCTACTTGGATGCGGTCACTCATATAATCCTCCACCATTCTTTCAATGGGGAGAGAATCATATGCAGTGACAGTAGACGACATGTCCGTAATCGTTGTCAGGTCCTTCAGTCCGGACCAGATGTCAGCATCAGCAGTCGCTCCAGACTGCCCTGCATCACCGCCAGCGGGTGGGCTCGGAATTCTGAGCCTTTTCCTCGCACCCCCAGTTGCGGGAGAATGTGAAGGAGGAGATGTTGACAGGTCGCGTTCCGCTTGACTTGACAATTTTCTCACCAGCAGGTCTTTCAACCCCAGCAGACTTGTGTCTGCCGGAAAGAGAGATCCAAGGTAGGCTTTAAATCTAGGATCGAGCACGGTGGCCAAAATGTAGTGCTCTGATTTCAACAGATTGACCACCCGTGAATCCTTGTTAAGCGAATTAAGGGCTCCATCCACAAGTCCCACATGCCTAGCGGAATCGCTCCGTGTTAGCTCCTCCTTCAATGTCTCCAGCTTCTTCTGCAAAAGCCTGATGAGGGGAATGACCTGACTCAGGCTGGCAGTGTCTGAACTGACTTCACGTGTGGCAAGTTCAAAGGGCATCAGAACCTTGCACAACGTTGAAATCATTCTCCACTGCGCTTGAGACAGGTGCATTCCACCTCCTATATCGTGCTCAATTGTATAGGCTTGAATGGCCTTTTGCTGCTCCTCCAACCTCTGAAGCATATAGAGGGTTGAATTCCACCTCGTTACCACTTCTTGCTTCAGATGATGGCAGGGCAGGTTCAGTAGTTTTTGGTGGTGCTCCAGTCTTCTGTACGTGGTGCCTGTACGCCGAAAGTGTCCCGCAATTCTTCTGGCCACCGACAGCATCTCTTGCACGCCCCTGTCGTTTTTTAAAAAATTCTGCACCACCAAATTCAAGGTATGTGCAAAACATGGGACGTGCTGGAATTTGCCCATATTTAATGCACACACAATATTGCTGGCGTTGTCCGATGCCACAAATCCACAGGAGAGTCCAATTGGGGTAAGCCATTCCGTGATGATCTTCCTCAGTTGCCGTAAGAGGTTTTCAGCTGTGTGCGTATTCTGGAAAGCGGTGATACAAAGCGTAGCCTGCCTAGGAAAGAGTTGGCGTTTGCGAGATGCTGCTACTGGTGCCGCCGCTGCTGTTCTTGCGGCGGGAGTCCATACATCTACCCAGTGGGCTGTCACAGTCATATAGTCCTGACCCTGCCCTGCTCCACTTGTCCACATGTCCGTGGTTAAGTGGACATTGGGTACAACTGCATTTTTTAGGACACTGGTGAGTCTTTTTCTGACGTCCGTGTACATTCTCGGTATCGCCTGCCTAGAGAAGTGGAACCTAGATGGTATTTGGTAACGGGGGCACACTGCCTCAATAAATTGTCTAGTTCCCTGTGAACTAACGGCGGATACCGGACGCACGTCTAACACCAACATAGTTGTCAAGGCCTCAGTTATCCGCTTTGCAGCAGGATGACTGCTGTGATATTTCATCTTCCTCGCAAAGGACTGTTGGACAGTCAATTGCTTACTGGAAGTAGTACAAGTGGGCTTACGACTTCCCCTCTGGGATGACGATCGACTCCCAGCAGCAACAACAGCAGCGCCAGCAGCAGTAGGCATTACACTTAAGGATGCATCGGAGGAATCCCAGGCAGGAGAGGACTCGTCAGAATTGCCAGTGACATGGCCTGCAGGACTATTGGCATTCCTGGGTAAGGAGGAAATTGACACTGAGGGAGTTGGTGGGGTGGTTTGCGTGAGCTTGGTTACAAGAGGAAGGGATTTACTGGTCAGTGGACTGCTTCCGCTGTCACCCAAAGTTTTTGAACTTGTCACTGACTTATTATGAATGCGCTGCAGGTGACGTATAAGGGAGGATGTTCCGAGGTGGTTAACGTCCTTACCCCTACTTATTACAGCTTGACAAAGGCAACACACGGCTTGACAAATGTTGTCCGCATTTCTGGTGAAATACTTCCACACCGAAGAGCTGATTTTTTTTGTATTTTGACCAGGCATGTCAATGGCCCTATTCCTCCCACGGACAACAGGTGTCTCCCCGGGTGCCTGACTTAAACAAACCACCTCACCATCAGAATCCTCCTGGTCAATTTCCTCCCCAGCGCCAGCAACACCCATATCCTCCTCATCCTGGTGTACTTCAACACTGACATCTTCAATCTGACTATCCGGAACTGGACTGCGGGTGCTCCTTCCAGCACTTGCAGGGGGCGTGCAAATGGTGGAAGGCGCATGCTCTTCACGTCCAGTGTTGGGAAGGTCAGGCATCGCAACCGACACAATTGGACTCTCCTTGTGGATTTGGGATTTCGAAGAACGCACAGTTCTTTGCGGTGCTTTTGCCAGCTTGAGTCTTTTCAGTTTTCTAGCGAGAGGCTGAGTGCTTCCATCCTCATGTGAAGCTGAACCACTAGCCATGAACATAGGCCAGGGCCTCAGCCGTTCCTTTCCACTCCGTGTGGTAAATGGCATATTGGCAAGTTTACGCTTCTCCTCCGACAATTTTATTTTAGGTTTTGGAGTCCTTTTTTTACTGATATTTGGTGTTTTGGATTTGACATGCTCTGTACTATGATATTGGGCATCGGCCTTGGCAGACGACGTTGCTGGCATTTCATCATCTCGGCCATGACTAGTGGCAGCAGCTTCAGCATGTTCTCCATATTTTAATAGGCACAACTAAAAGGCACCTCAGGTAAACAATGGAGATGGATGGATACTAGTATACTTATGGATGGACTGCCGAGTGCCGACACAGAGGTAGCTACAGCCGTGGACTAACGTACTGTGTCTGCTGCTAATATAGACTGGATGATTGATAATGAGATGAAATCAATATATATATGTATGTATATATAATATCACTAGTACTGCAGCCGGACAGGTAGATAATATATTTATTAGGTAATGATGACTGATGACGGACCTGCTGGACACTGTCAGCTCAGCAGCACCGCAGACTGCTACAGTAAGCTACTATAATATAGTATTATGTACAAAGAAGAAAGAAAAAAAAAAAACCACGGGTAGGTGGTATACAATTATGGATGGACTGCCGAGTGCCGACACAGAGGTAGCTACAGCCGTGGACTACCGTACTGTGTCTGCTGCTAATATAGACTGGATGATAATGAGATGAAATCAATATATATATATGTATGTATATATAATATCACTAGTACTGCAGCCGGACAGGTAGATAATATATTTATTAGGTAATGATGACTGATGACGGACCTGCTGGACACTGTCAGCTCAGCAGCACCGCAGACTGCTACAGTAAGCTACTATACTATAGTAGTATGTACAAAGAAGAAAGAAAAAAAAAAAACACGGGTAGGTGGTATACAATTATGGATGGACTGCCGAGTGCCGACACAGAGGTAGCTACAGCCGTGGACTAACGTACTGTGTCTGCTGCTAATATAGACTGGATGATTGATAATGAGATGAAATCAATATATATATGTATGTATATATAATATCACTAGTACTGCAGCCGGACAGGTAGATAATATATTTATTAGGTAATGATGACTGATGACGGACCTGCTGGACACTGTCAGCTCAGCAGCACCACAGACTGCTACAGTAAGCTACTATACTATAGTAGTATGTACAAAGAAGAAAAAAAAAAAAAAAACACGGGTAGGTGGTATACAATTATGGATGGACTGCCGAGTGCCGACACAGAGGTAGCTACAGCCGTGGACTAACGTACTGTGTCTGCTGCTAATATAGACTGGATGATTGATAATGAGATGAAATCAATATATATATATGTATGTATATATAATATCACTAGTACTGCAGCCGGACAGGTAGATAATATATTTATTAGGTAATGATGACTGATGACGGACCTGCTGGACACTGTCAGCTCAGCAGCACCGCAGACTGCTACAGTAAGCTACTATACTATAGTAGTATGTACAAAGAAGAAAGAAAAAAAAAAAACCACGGGTAGGTGGTATACAATTATGGATGGACTGCCGAGTGCCGACACAGAGGTAGCTACAGCCGTGGACTAACGTACTGTGTCTGCTGCTAATATAGACTGGATGATAATGAGATGAAATCAATATATATATGTATGTATATATAATATCACTAGTACTGCAGCCGGACAGGTAGATAATATATTTATTAGGTAATGATGACTGATGACGGACCTGCTGGACACTGTCAGCTCAGCAGCACCGCAGACTGCTACAGTAAGCTACTATACTATAGTAGTATGTACAAAGAAGAAAGAAAAAAGAAAAAACCACGGGTAGGTGGTATACAATTATGGATGGACTGCCGAGTGCCGACACAGAGGTAGCTACAGCCGTGGACTAACGTACTGTGTCTGCTGCTAATATAGACTGGATGATTGATAATGAGATGAAATCAATATATATATGTATGTATATATAATATCACTAGTACTGCAGCCGGACAGGTAGATAATATATTTATTAGGTAATGATGACTGATGACGGACCTGCTGGACACTGTCAGCTCAGCAGCACCGCAGACTGCTACAGTAAGCTACTATACTCTATAGTAGTATGTACAAAGAAGAAAGAAAAAAAAAAAACCACGGGTAGGTGGTATACAATTATGGATGGACTGCCGAGTGCCGACACAGAGGTAGCTACAGCCGTGGACTAACGTACTGTGTCTGCTGCTAATATAGACTGGATGATTGATAATGAGATGAAATCAATATATATATGTATGTATGTATAATATCACTAGTACTGCAGCCGGACAGGTAGATAATATATTTATTAGGTAATGATGACTGATGACGGACCTGCTGGACACTGTCAGCTCAGCAGCACCGCAGACTGCTACAGTAAGCTACTATACTCTATAGTAGTATGTACAAAGAAGAAAGAAAAAAAAAAAACCACGGGTAGGTGGTATACAATTATGGATGGACTGCCGAGTGCCGACACAGAGGTAGCTACAGCCGTGGACTAACGTACTGTGTCTGCTGCTAATATAGAGTCTAGACTGGATGATAAATTATTGATAATGAGATGAAATCAATATACCGTATATACTCGAGTATAAGTCGACCCGAATATAAGCCGAGGCACCTAATTTTACCACAAAAACCTGGGAAAACTTATTGACTCGAGTATAAGCCTAGGGTGGGAAATGCAGCTCTAGCCGTACACAGCCCTCATAGTGCCAGATATGCCCTCATACTGCCAGATATGCCCCCACAGTGCCAGATATGCCCTCATGCTGCCAGATATGCCCCACAGTGCCAGATATGCCCTCATGCTGCCAGATATGCCCCACAGTGCCAGATATGCCCCACAGTGCCAGATATGCCCTCATGCTGCCAGATATGCCCCACAATGCCAGATGTGCCAGATATGCCCCACAGTGCCAGATATGCCCTCATGCTTCCAGCTATGCCCCACAGTGCCAGTTATGCCCCACAGTGCCAGATTTGCCCTCATGCTGCCAGATATGCCCCACAGTGCCAGATATGCCCTCATGCTTCCAGCTATGCCCCACAGTGCCAGTTATGCCCCACAGTGCCAGATTTGCCCTCATGCTGCCAGATATGCCCCACAGTGCCAGATATGCCCCACAGTGCCAGATATGACCTCATGCTGCCAGATATGCCCCACAGTGCCAGATATGCACCACAGTGCCAGATATGCCCTCATGCTGCCAGATATGCCCCACAGTGCCAGATATGCCCTCATGCTGCCAGATATGCCCCACAGTGCCAGATGTGCCAGATATGCCCCACAGTGCCAGATATGACCCACAGTGCCAGTTTGTTACTTACCCTCCGTTGCTCCAGCGCTGTCCCGTCGCTCCCGCGCTGTCTTCTGAAGGAGGGACACGGAGGGCACAGCGCGCGGCTCTCCTGTGTCCCTCCTGCGTCTCCGGCGGCAGCGGCGTGTGTGTGTTAAAGGAAGTGCCGGTTCGTGCACTTCCTTTAACACACACACGCCGCTGCCGCCGGAGACGCAGGAGGGACACAGGAGAGACGCGCGCTGTGCCCTCCGTGTCCCTCCTAAATACTCACTCGAGTATAAGCCGAAGTGGCTTTTTCAGCATAAAAAAAGGTGCTGAAAAAGTCGGCTTATACTCGAGTATATACGGTAATATCACTAGTACTGCAGCCGGACAGGTACTATATATATTTATTATGTAATGACTGATGACGGACCTGCTGGACACTGTCAGGTCAGCACAGCACCGCAGACTGCTACAGTAAGCTACTATAGTAGTATGTATAAAGAAGAATGAAAAAAAAAAAAACACGGGTAGGTGGTATACAATATTATATATATATATATATATATATATATATATATATATTATATACAATTATATATATATATATATATATATATTAAACTGGTGGTGATTGATTATTAAACTGGTGGTCACTTCAGGTCACGTTGCAACTTGCAACTAGTACTCCGAGGCCTAAGCAGACAATCACAAAATATATTATTATACTGGTGGTCAGTGTGGTCACAACAATGGCAGTGTGGCACTGACTCTGGCAGCAAAAGTGTGCACTGTACGTTATATGTACTCCTGAGTCCTGCTCTCAGACTCTAACTGCTCCCCACTGTCAGTGTCTCCCCCACAAGTCAGATAATACACTTACAGTCACACTATCTAATCTATAAATATCACTTCAGCAAGTAGTATAGTAGTATACAGTATAGTAGTACTCCTCCTAATAATGCTCCCCAAAATACTGTGTCTCTCTCTTCTCTAAACGGAGAGGACGCCAGCCACGTCCTCTCCCTATGACTCTCAATGCACGTGTGAAAATGGCGGCGACGCGCGGCTCCTTATATAGAATCCGAGTCTCGCGATAGAATCCGAGCCTCGCGAGAATCCGACAGCGTGATGATGACGTTCGGGCACGCTCGGGTTAGCCGAGCAAGGCGGGAAGATCCGAGCCTGCTCGGACCCGTGTAAAAAACCTGAAGTTCGGGCGGGTTCGGATTCAGAGGAACCGAACCCGCTCATCTCTAATACCAACCCCCCTAGCAAGCGGGGGGCCGGTGTGAAGATGGCGGCAGCGGGAAGGGAGCGCTGTATTAACTGCGCTCCTGGGAAGGCTCAGCAGTAGCGGCGCTGTGAGGGGTGCCCTGGGCCAGCGCTTACCCCCTACACTGGTCCAGAAGCCTGTTGGGGTCCTGGAATCTCAGCCAGCACTAATTCCTTAAGCCAATATAATCCATGAAGAGCGGGAAGACAGCGCCATTAAGTGGGCAGAGCTTCTCCTCAGAGCAGACCCAGCAGCGTTTCAGTGCCATTTTCCTGCCTGCACAGTGCTGACAGGTCCCTCCACAGCAACTCCAACTTTCTGTACACGGTACCAGGGGGTTGTAATACGACTGTGTACCCTATTAAGGGGCACAGTCAGCGCTGACAAGGGGTCTCCCTTTGGTAAAAGCGCTGTGTGTGGGTTGGCTCCAATCTATGTGTCTCTCTTGCCATTCTTGGGGGGGGGGGGGGGGACTCTGTCTGCCCTCACCTGTGTGTGTGTAGAGTGTTTGGTGGTCTCCTTCAGCTATGTCCAGGGACACTGTGTCATATGCTGCAGAGGATTTATCCTCCCAGGATGATCCCGTTTCATGTAATCAGGATAGCACTGTTTTAGCACAGATACCGGCAAGGGAACCTCCGTGGTTTTCCTCTATCAAATCTTGGATTTCCCAGATTTCTGACAGGGTTGCAAGTAATGAATCTGCAACCCGGGTGTTACAGAGCTCTATGGCAATATGGCCGGTTTCTGGTACCTCAGGATGCCCCGCTATATACCCCCACAAACATGCGCTTGTGCATGTCACACAAGACGACACGGATACTGATTCTGACACCACAGACGGTGATGGGGATGTGTTGCGGGGGTCCGCATCTCTTGCAAAGGGGGTGCAATTGTTGTTCGAGGCTATCAGGGATGTGTTAATGATACCACACCTGAGCAGGTTGAGGAGGTTTTATTCACTGAAAATAAAAAAGCCTCGCTAACCTTCCCTGCGTCAAAGGAATTGAATGCTATATTTGAAAAAGCATGGGAAAACCCTGAGAAAAAATTCCAGGTCCCTAATAGGGTCCAGGTGGCGTTTCCTTTCCCTGAGGAGGATAGGAAAAAATGGGAAAACCCGCCGATTGTTGACTTATCTGTGTCCAGACTCTCAAAGAAGGTGGCTTTACCTGTTCCGAGATCTATCGCCTTAAAGGAGCCGGCTGATAGAAAAATTGATAACATGCTTAAATCAATGTACACTGCTTCAGGGGCCATATTACGTCCCACTATTGCTACGGCATGGATTGCAAAGGCAATAGTAAAGTTGTCGGGTACCTTACTTGAGGATTTGGATACGATGGATAGGGATGATGTTGCATTATATTTACGCAGCATACATGATTCAGCAGGTTTTATGGTAGAATCCATGAAGGACCTGGGTTCCATGGCTGCGGGAATTTCTTCCATGTCTTTTTCAGCTCGTCGGGAACTGTGGCTGTGCCAGTGGTTGGCTGACGCGGAATCCAGAAAAAGTGTAGAGTCCCTACCCTATACAAGTCAGGCTCTCTTTGGGGAAGCTCTAAACGCGTGGATATCCATGGCTACAGCGGGTAAGTCTCCGTTTCTTCCCTCAGCAGCACCTGCTCCGAAGAAATCCTTCTCTTCATCTGCAACGCAATCCTTTCGGCCTAACAAGCCTAGAAAGTCCAGACCGCCCAATACTTCTTTAGGGGAGGTCAAGTTAAGTCCAAGAAACCTGCCGCTGCAGGTTCCCAGCAACAAAAGCCTGCTTCAGGTATGCCAAAGGCCTCCACATGACGGTGGACCGCGCGGCCTGGAGGTGGGGCCGGTGGCAGCGAGATTCTTCAGTCACATCTGGGTATCGTCTGGTCTGGATCCCTGGGTGATAGATATTGTATCCCAGGGATACAGCATGGAATTTCAAAGTCTCTCCCCTCATCGCTTTTTCAAATCAGGCTTGCCAACTCTGTTGGCAGACAGCACTGTACTGCAGGAAGCTGTCCAGAAGAAGTTGGTGGAGGCACAGGTTATTGTGCCAGTAATACCTCACATGCAGAACAAAGGTTACTATTCGAACCTTTTTGTGGTATCGAAACCGGATGGTTCGGTCAGGCCCATTCTGAACCTAAAATCATTGAACCCTTTTCTAAATGAGTTCAAGTTCAAGATGGAGTCTCTCAGGGCGGTGATATCAGGTCTGGAAGAAGGGGAATTCCTGGTATCTCTGGATATCAAGGATGCATACCTTCACATTCCGATATGGCTGCCGCATCAGGCTTATCTCCATTTCGCATTGCTGGACTGTCATTTCCAGTTCCAGGCCCTGCCATTCGGCCTCTCCACAGCACTAAGGGTGTTTACCAAGGTGATGGCAGAGATGATGGTTCTCCTCCGCAGACAAGGGGTGAACATCATTCCATATCTGGACGATCTGCTGATAAAGGCATCGTCCAGGGAGAAGCTGCTGCAGTCCATTGTTCTCACAACACGCCTCCTCAAGAGTCATGGTTGGATTCTGAACCTTCCAAAGTCACATTTGGAACCAACCCAGAGGTTGTCCTTTCTGGGAATGATCCTGGACACAGAAGTGCAGAAGGTGTTTCTTCCACAGGAAAAGGCGTTTGTGATACAAACTATGGTCCGGGATGTCCTGGAGCCAGCCCGGGTTTCGGTTAATCAATGCATTCGCCTGTTGGGAATGATGGTGGCCTCTTTTGAGGCTCTTCAGTACGGAAGGTTCCACGCTCGGACCTTCCAACTGGATCTTCTGGACAAGTGGTCAGAATCTCATCTCCACATACACCAGAGAATTCATCTGTCGCCGAAGGCCAGAATTTTGCTCCTCTGGTGGTTACAATTACCTCACCTCCTGGAGGGCCACAGGTTCGGGATTCAGGAATGGGTCCTTCTAACCACGGATGCGAGCCTTCGAGGCTGGGGAGCAGTCACTCAAGGAGTAACTTTACAAGGACGGTGGTCAAGCCTGGAAGCTGTCCTGCCCATCAACATCCTGGAAGTAAGAGCCATCTACAACGGTCTTCATCAGGCGGCCCCTCTTCTAAGAAATCGGGCCATTCAAAAGCAGTCGGACAACGTAACAACAGTGGCTTACATAAACCGACCACGGCGGAATGAAGAGCAGAGCGGCAATGTCAGAGGTGACAAGAATACTCCTCTGGACAGAAAAACACGCGTTGGCGCTGTCAGCCATCTTCATTCCGGGAGTAGACAACTGGGAAGCAGACTTCCTCAGCAGACACGATCTCCATCCAGGGGAGTGGGGTCTCCATCCGGAGGTGTTCAAGGAAATAACAGATCTTTTGGGATTACCCCAAATAGACATGATGGCCTCTTGTTTCAACAAGAAGCTTCAGCGTTATTGTTCCAGCTCGAGGGACCCAGAAGCAGTGGCAGTGGATGCCCTGGTGTCTCCGTGGGTGTTCCAGTCACTGTACGTATTTCCACCACTCCCACTCATCTCAAGAATCCTAATGCTTGTAAGGAGAACAAGGGTTCAAGCGATTTTCATTGCCCCAGACTTGCCAAGAAGGGCTTGGTACGTGGACCTTCTGAATCTACTACAAGAAGAGCCGAGGCCTCTTCCTCTTCGGGAGGACCTGCTGCAGCAGGGGAAGTTCGCCTATCAAGACTTACCATGGCTACGTTTGATGGCATGGAAGTTGAGCGCCTCATACTTGCTCGGAAGGGCATTTCCGAAGAAGGTCATTCCTACTCTCATACAGGCTAGGAAAGGGGTAACATCTAAACATTACCATCGTATTTGGATGAAATATGTCTCTTGGTGTGAGTCCAAGAAGTCTCCTATGGTGGAGTCTCAACTCGGACGGTTTCTGAGGTTAGGATCTGTGAAGGTCCAGATTTTGGCCCTATCCATTTTCTTTCAGAAACAATTGGCTGCCCTCCCTGAGGTTCAGACTTTTTTGAAGGGAGTTCTGCATATCCAACCTCCCTTTGTACCGCCTGTGGCGCCTTGGGAACTTAATGTGGTGTTGCAGTTCCTTCAGTCGGATTGGTTTGAGCCTCTACAGGAGGTTGAGATCAAATTTCTAACATGCAAGGCGATCACGTTGTTGGCCTTAGCTTCTGCTAGACGTGTGTCCGAATTGGGGGCTTTATCCTGTAAAAGCCCTTACTTGATCTTCCACGAAGATAGAGCTGAGCTTCGGACACGTCAGCAGTTTCTTCCGAAGGTTGTGTCTGCATTTCATATCAACCAACCTATTGTGGTGCCAGTGGCTACTGACTCATATACTACATCAAAGTCCTTGGATGTTGTAAGGGCTCTGAAGCTATATGTGAAGAGAAATTCTCGTCACAGAAAGTCGGACTCTCTGTTTGTCCTATATGGTGTCCTGCTTCTAAACAGACGATCTCTCGCTGGATTAGGTTCACTATCCAGCACGTTTATTCTATGGCAGGATTGCCGTGTCCGAAATCTGTTAAGGCCTACTCTACTCATAAGGTTGGGTCTTCCTGGGTGGCTGCCCATTGTGTCTCGGCATTGCAACTTTGCCGAGCTGCTACTTGGTCTGGGTCGAACACGTTTGCAAAGTTTTACAAGTTCGATACTTTGGCCTCTGATGATCTGAAGTTCAGTCAATCAGTTCTGCAGGAGCCTCCGCGCTCTCACTCCCGTTCTGGGAGCTTTGGTACATCCCCATGGTACTAATGTGGACCCAGCATCCTCTAGGACGTAAGAGAAAATAGGATTTTGGTTACCTACCAGTAAATCCTTTTCTCGTAGTCCGTAGAGGATGCTGGGCATCCACCCAGCGTTTCGTTTTCCTGCAAATGTTATTTGGTTCAGTACAGCTTCATTTTAGTTGAGTACTGTATTGTTACTTGGTAAGTAATGTTTCTGCAGTTGCAGAGTAGTTCAAGCTAGTTACAGTAGCTTGATGTGCCTTGTATGTGTGAGCTGGTATGAATCTCGCCACTATCTGTGTATAATCCTTCTCTCGAAAATGTCCGTCTCCTCAGGCACAGTTTCTAGACTGAGTCTGGTAGGAGGGGTATAGAGGGAGGAGCCAGACCACACTTTCAAACTCTTAAAGTGCCAATGGCTCCTGGTGGACCTGTCTATACCCCATGGTACTAATGTGGACCCCAGCATCCTCTATGGACTATGAGAAAAGAATTTACCAGTACGTGACCAAAATCCTATTTTTACTTTCACGGTGTGTGAGTTGTGTTATTATTTGGGTATTTCTTTGTTGCAGAACTACAGGTACCAGCGGGCCCGTTATTTCCCCGAATGCTGGTACTTGAGGTACTCCAAGTACCAGCAAGCATGGGTAGGCTTGCTGGGCCTTACAGTTCCACAACAAAAGACAATATTCTTTTTTTTTTTTTACACACGGCTATCAGCCAACACCCACCGCCCAGGGGTGCTGGGGACAGCCTCGGGCTTCACCCCCGGCCCTTGGGTGCCTGGAGGGGGGGACTTCATGAGTTAAGGGGTCCCCACTCCTCCAGGGAACCCCAGGCAGGGGTGACTAGTTGGGGGGGGGGGGAGGGGTAATGCCACAGCCAAAGGGACCTACATAAATGTGTCCACCAGCTGTGTCATTATGTCCCTGGCTAGTGGAGCCCGGTGCTGGTTTTAAAAATACGTGGGACCCCTTCATCTTTTGTCCCCCGTATTCTTGGAACCAGGACCGCATTAAGAGCCTGGTGCTGGTTGTCTAAATGCGGGGAACCCCTATCCAATTTTTTCCCCAGTATTTAAACAACCAGGACCGGCTCAAAGAGAGGCTGGTTATACTTAGGAGGGGGGACGTCACGCATTTTTTTTTATTTTTTTTTAACCCATTCAGACCCTTCTCCATTAAGTTAATGGAAGCCCTGGACAACAAAATTGCATTTATGTCCTCCTCCCTCTTCTTCCCAAACATTTATTATTATTTTTTCTATAAAAATGTACAATATATTACAAGTATGATGAGCAGGCAGGCAACGGGCATTGGCGGCATCGGACTGAGATGCAAATTAGTGGCGGAGGGCTGGGTCTGCGATGGTAGGGGTCATCGGCAGGATTCGGCGGACATTATGGCTGTAGTACCTCACCAGCCACTGACCTCACCGAACGCCACTGTTGTACAGAACACCTTACACCATCTTAGACTCCTTGGTCACTTTGAATTTGTATTGTACTTGGTAGTACACTATATGGCCTTCACTAGTGGTTTCTTTCTCCTTTTTACCCTTATTTACCTTATGCTTACCCCATGATGAACAAGGCATGGGTTTTATTGTATGTCTTTCTGTTATTGATTACTGTATACTCCCAGTTTCTCTTCCTTTACCCCCATTTATGTACTTTCACGTTGTGTGTGTCCTGTTTTTGTGGGGGTACTTTTTTAGTAGTAGTACTACAGGTACCAGCGGGCCCGGTTTTCCACCGCATGCTGGTACTTGTGGTTCTCCAAGTACCAGCTTGCGGGGAGGCTTGCTGGGACTTGTAGTACTGCTACTAAAAACAATATTCTCATTTTTTCAAAAGGCTATCAGCCCCCCATCCGCCGCCCTCGGATGGGGGGGGGGGGGGGGGGACAGCCTCGGGCTTCACCCCTGGCCCTTGGGTGGCTGGAGCGGGGGGACCCCTTGATTTAAGGGGTTCCCACTCCTCCAGGGTACCCCGGCCAGGGGTGACAAGTTGGGTATGTAATGCCAGGGCCGCAGGGACCAATATAAATGTGTCCCCCGGCTGTGGCATTATGTACCTGGCTAGTGGCGCCCGGTGCTGGTTTCAAAAATACGGGGGACCCCTACGCTTTTTGTCCCCCGTATTTGCCTATCAGAACATGGTAAAAAAAAGCAGGTCTATTTTAAAACGGCTTTTTTTTTACGATTTGTATTTTTTCACGGCAGTGTTTGGCTATTGCCGGCAGTGTATGTGAAATACAAATTTTAGTAAATGACCGAGTTCTATAAAATAACTGGCGTATTTGACCGATGGTGTATTCATTCGTAACATTTTTCTTGGACTTCCAAAAAAATACGAATGCCCTCATCACTGCCGAGATTTGTGCTTAGTAAATTCCCGAGATGACATTTTGAAGAAAAAACGCAAAATCGGTCAAAATCGGGAGCTTAGTAAATTTCCCCCAAGGTCTTTCAAAGCTTTTCAGTCGCACTGCTGGCCGCAGAGTAATTAACATGAAGTGGGCGTTTGAGTGTCAACTGACCATTTTCAGGGAGTGTTTGGAAAAATGCAGGCGTTCCAGGAAAAACGCAGGCGTGGTTGGTAGAACGCAGCGCGTGTTTGTGACGTCAAATCCGGTACTGAACAGTCTGAAGTCATCGCAAGCTAGAAGTAGGTCTGGAGCTACTCTGAAACTGCACTTTTTTTTTTGTAGTCGCTCTGCGATCTTTTCGTTCGCACTTCTGCTAAGCTAAAATACACTCCCAGAGGGAGGCGGCTTAGCGTTTGCACAACTGCTAAAAACTGCTAGCGAGCAATCGCTCGGAATGACCCCCAATGTACAGTATAACAGAGAGTTTGGGTTAAGCTGGAGTGATATAACTGACCCACAGTGCTAGTGTTGAATCCTGAGTGTTTTCAGCATATATAAGCATACGTGGCATACAGTACAGGTAGCTAAAACTCTTGTCCAAAGTTAATTTTTTTTTCACACAAGCTTAAAACTATGATGCTGCCTCTACAGCACTTGCATGCTGAGCAAGAAGCCCGTCATACACTGCTGAGCTGCAAAACAGGCTGTAGGTGGGTTCCTGTCTCAGCACTGGCTGTATCATACTTTGAAAGTCTAATAGACAGAACCTGAACATAAACTGTTGCCATGTGTATGCAATTCATTAAGAGTAAAACAGCTCACAGGTAAGAAAGTGACTGTTACCCAGTGCTGAAAGTAGGGTGGTACGGAAGGTCTATGGGTCTGCACAGGGTGCAGGGTCTATGTCCGCAATGAGCATGTAACCCCTGGCAATGAGCAAGAAACCCCTGGCAATGAGCATGAAGTGCGGTCAGTCCTATTAGAGGCATTATGTGTGTAAGCGGCACTTCAGGGAGTATTATGTGTGTAAGCGACACTAGTGGGGCATTATGCACACAAGCAGTACAGCAGGGGGCATTGTGTGTGTAAGCGGTACTACAGGGGGCATTATGCATATAAGCGGCACTAAAGTGCCATGGGGCGGGGGGCGCAAAATGTATAATTACGCCACTACATGTATAGCGTTACCCAGAAGTGCCAGGAACGCTGGCGTCACCAGGAAAAGCTACAGAAAGTTACATATTTTTCCATGAAACCCCTGGCAGCAAGTAAATAGAAGCCTTACTGTGGGGCATAATTTGAAAGGTGCATTTTAGAGTGTGGGACATAAAATGGTGTCAACAGCATTACTGTATGTGGCATAATATGTAATAGGCATTACAGTGTGTGGTATAATATGTAATGGGCATTACTGTATGTGGCATAATATGTAATAGGCATTACAGTGTGTGGTATAATATGTAATGGGCATTACGGTGTGTGGTATAATATGTAATAGGCATTACTGTATGTGGTATAATATGTAATGGGCATTACTGTATGTGGTATAATATGTAATAGGCATTACAGTGTGTGGTATAATATGTAATGGGCATTACTGTATGTGGCATAATATGTAATAGGCATTACAGTGTGTGGTATAATATGTAATGGGCATTACGGTGTGTGGTATAATATGTAATAGGCATTACAGTGTGTGGTATAATATGTAATGGGCATTACTGTATGTGGCATAATATGTAATAGGCATTACAGTGTGTGGTATAATATGTAATAGGCATTACAGTGTGTGGTATAATATGTAATGGGCATTACGGTGTGTGGTATAATATGTAATAGGCATTACAGTGTGTGGTATAATATGTAATGGGCATTACGGTGTGTGGTATAATATGTAATAGGTATTACTGTATGTGGTATAATATGTAATGGGCATTACTGTATGTGGTATAATATGTAATAGGCATTACAGTGTGTGGTATAATATGTAATGGGCATTACGGTGTGTGGTATAATATGTAATAGGCATTACAGTGTGTGGTATAATATGTAATGGGCATTACGGTGTGTGGTATAATATGTAATAGGTATTACTGTATGTGGTATAATATGTAATGGGCATTACTGTATGTGGTATAATATGTAATAGGCATTACAGTGTGTGGTATAATATGTAATGGGCATTACTGTATGTGGCATAATATGTAATAGGCATTACAGTGTGTGGTAAATATGTAATGGGCATTACGGTGTGTGGTATAATATGTAATAGGCATTACAGTGTGTGGTATAATATGTAATGGGCATTACTGTATGTGGCATAATATGTAATAGGCATTACAGTGTGTGGTATAATATGTAATAGGCATTACGGTGTGTGGTATAATATGTAATAGGCATTACGGTGTGTGGTATAATATGTAATGGGCATTACTGTATGTGGCATAATATGTAATAGGCATTACAGTGTGTGGTATAATATGTAATGGGCATTACTGTATGTGGCATAATATGTAATAGGCATTACAGTGTGTGGTATAATATGTAATAGGCATTACGGTGTGTGGTATAATATGTAATAGGCATTACGGTGTGTGGTATAATATGTAATGGGCATTACGGTGTGTGGTATAATATGTAATAGGTATTAAAGTGTGTGGCATAATGTGTAATGGGCATTATGGTGTGTGGCCTAATATGGCCATGCCCCTATTATCATGTAGCCACTCCCCAAGTTTTGTGAGACCACGCCCCTTATGACACGTGACCATGGGCCTAATTCAGATTTGATCGTAGATGTGCTTAATTTAGCACATCTACGATCATTTACTCAGACATGCGGGGGGACGCCCAGCACAGGGCTAGTCCACCCCGCATGTCAGGCCCTACCCCCCCATCCCCGCAAAGGTGCAAAAGTATCGCACGGCGGCGATGCTTTTACACCTGGCGAGTGGCTCCCTGCCAACGCAGCTCCTGCACGCTGGCAGGCCGCTACCCAGCGCGTCCCGGGTCGCAGCACCTGCATGTGACATCACGCAGTCGCCGCCGGGGCCCGCTCCTGCCAATGGTCCGGACACGCCTGTGTTGTCCAGGCCGTGCTCTGCCAACAGCGTACTAACACCATTGGCACGCCCCCTTCCCGCCCAGAGACCGCCTCTGCATGTCAATCAGGCAGTGGCAATCGCAGCCCAGTGCTGGTAGCATCTCACTGGGCTCCACATAGGGATTCAGACTGTGATCACTGCCGCTGCAACGATCCAGTCTGAATTAGGCCCCATGCCATTTTTACTATCAGTACCACTAAGAAAAAATTTCTACTTGCACCACTGATGTTACCTTTCCTTTTGGCTCTTCATGATGCTTTGGTTTATTCTGAAATGATGTACAATAGGAGAAAGGAGAACAATATGAGTGAGTATCATTTATCCTGTTACAATAATAGTAGTGTAAGTATGTTTTATATGAATGTGAGCAATATAAGAGCATGTTGTACAAGTTAATGCTACAGTTACAGTAGATATGTATGCCACATATGAAAAAGAAAATCAAAATGCAGAAATAATGTATGTAAATGAAAGATTAATAGTCTGATTCTGAGTTGAGAGAGTGCTTAGAGAGAAATATTACATGGCTCAGAGCCATGATGAACCTCTAGATGTATGCTTTGATTATATGGGTAATCAATAAGGTACTTGGACAAACCTAATTACATGCATTTCTAATTGCTTCCTATTAAACAATAGTTTAAGTCTGCAAAGCATTTAGATACGCTTACTTATAAACTTTGAAGTACTGTATATAAAAAGCAGATCTGCTTGTGAATTTTAGCATATATACAGAGTGTTCCAGACATAGGGCGGGATGTACAGTACTAGGCATCGCTTCTGCGATATGGTACATCCCGCCACTTACCACGTCTATACTAATCGCATATGTACTTACATATGCGATTAGTATTGCAAAGGACAGCTCTCCCAATAAGAGCAGCCATTTGTGATGTCAGAACTTCTGGGTTTAGTCCCGGGAGTCCCTCTGCGGTGGCCATGGGGGAAATGAGTACTGGGAGGGATCTATTTTCACCACACCTCCTAACTGTCCCGATTTCAGTGAGACAGTCTCCTGCTGTCCCACGGGTGGGGAAGGTTGGGAGCCTTTGATCAGCAAAGCAGCGGGTGGTCTCAACAGTTCAGGGAAGTGAGCCAGAGGCTGCCCACTAGCTAGAGGAGCGCTGGGTGCACCCCCAAATGACAAAAATGGTAACGTGATGCAAGGCCATGCTTCCTGTCTGTGGCCACACAGCATCCAGTGGAGACCATGGCCATTTTTCTATCCAAAGTTGCAGCCATCAAATGTTGGGAGCTATGTTTTACTGCCCCCATTCCCTTTTGTATGTATCCTAATGTGCATCATTCTGTATATCATGTGATGTGTTCATTCAGTTAATCTGCCCTGCAACTGCTGACAATATAGAAAGAATATGTGAACATATCTTGGGAGGCCGTTCTGTATTGACTTGGACTACCCTCTTGCTGCATGATTTTTTTTATTTTGCAATGCACAAGTATTTTGTTTCGGATCTTTGTCATTTTTCATTCATTTCTTTTATTTGCTGAGAGTATTGTAATAACAGTAGCTGAATACATGCTAAGTATATGCCACTTTAACACTGACAACATTGGTCCACACATTTTGTGCTTATGTGGCCATAGTTGGCTTTGGAGAAAATACCAGAAACCTTGAAAACTAAGGTTATGTCAAATGTCAGTAAGGAATCTATTCTGAAACTTTAAGGGACAAAAATTCATATGTAATGCTACTGAATAACCTCATTATGAATTGCATAAACCATGCTTGTGGTATCACTGGCTTCTTCCTCATTGTACCTAAAGGATTTATGCAGCAGCTGCCATGAGTGTGAGACAGTTGCACTCATATGTAAATATGGAAGGTGAAGGAGAAGTTTGAGATCTGCAAGTTCTGGTTGGTTGGTGGGGGCTTTGAAGTATCCAGAGTACAAAGGGAATACAACAGTCACAACTGATATATGGTGGTGGAGATCTGGGGTCCATCGATCTATGTGTATTGGAGTTAGTGTTTGATTTAACTTTAAAATATAAATAATGCACCACACACAGATACATTACAGGTATATAATCTTTACATAAGTCACATATAAATGTGGTTACATTTAGGGAGTGCTGTCCGGTCACTTCCAGCCAATGTAACTTGAAATACAAACTGTGCCCCTAGGTGCTACCTGTCACAGATATGACGAATATGAACAAACCCTTCCATATTTTTGAACCTAGTTTGTGTTATATATGTGATTACTCTTGTTCAGCAACATTGGAACTGCAATAATAGATTTATTTAAAACTAGCTGTTCTACTCGTTCTTCGCACAGGAGTTTTTAATTTTTACGGTTGTAAATATAAAGGAGTTTTAAAAATTGTGGCAGGACCATTTATGTAGTTTATTAAATTCTACACACTGGAGGTGCAATCCAAATTTTTATGTGATTGTCCGTTTAGGCGTTATTGTTCACGCAACCAAGCTACGCATCGGTAATGACGTCATTATGTCAATCCCCTTTTCATACCCTTAGGGGAGGTTTATTAAAATTCTGATTATGTAGTTTTCCTACTTACCTCCTGAAGAATACCTATGTTAAATTTCAGCTTCCTAGCTTGTCGGGAAGTAAAAGAATTAGTGATGAGTCAGTCAGTTAGTGAGGGCTTTCGCATTTATATATAGATATAAATGAAAAGGGGATGAAACAAAGGTGGGTACACACTAGGCGATGTGCTCTATGAGTGACGTCGCCTAATGTGTTCCTTTCCCTACCGGGGTGATCTGAGGCAGTGCGTATACACTGAGCGATATGATGACCATATCGCTCAGTGACGTCACACTGTGGCTGGGCCGTGCATTCAGTTCTTGGACGACAGTGAGGGTCATTAACGACCCGCGGGGCCACGCATCGCTCGGCGGCATACACACTGGCCAATATAGTTAACAACGTCACCCAGGAAGGGCAAAATGAGCAAAGACGTTTACTATTATAACTCAGTGTGTATCCACCTTTACAGTAACCAATCAGATGGGTGTTGGTCACGGATCTTTTTTGCTTGTGTAACAGTGTTGATAAAAGTCACTGTATGTTTCAGTAATATCAAACTTCAGTATAGCATTGGGGCAAAACAAAGACAATAAAAACTACTAAACTAGGTATATTTACTAATGTGACCCAATCGGTGTAAATGCTGAAATATACTTACTGGAAAGCAGCTAACTGCCACCAAGAGAAGAGCAAAGACAACCAGCAGCTTCATCTCGCAATCCTGATAAAGTCATCACAAAATGTTATTTGTAAACTTCCAAAGTTATTTGCACATAAATTTGCACAACACAACACAAAGTTATTTGCACAACACAAACACCAGTGTCATCATGGCCCTATCATATTAGGGGAAAAATGCTTGAAGCTGTTGCTTGAGAAAGTCAGTTTACAGTCAGGGCCGGCTCTAGCATTAGGCAGCTTTAGGCGGCTGTCTAGGAGCACCGGCCACTGGAGGGCACCACACAATTCATTTAGCAAAATACAGGAATGATGTCTCTGTATGCGGGTCAGGGTCAGTAATGAACTTACAGATGGTGGGATGGAACAGAATAAGGAGCATACAAATATATGAAGCCGGAATCCCGACAGCCGGCAACCTGAATGTTAGTATACTGGGAAGGGTTAGGGTTAGGCTGCGGGAAGGGAGGGTTAGGGTAAGGTTAATTAAGTTTATTCAAGATATTGGTAATATAGTGGTCGGGATGCCGCTGTCAGTATTCTGACAAGTGGAATTCCGTACCCAATCCTAATTAAATATCCCCACCAGACCCCATATACAGTATTATACAATATATAAAGAATAGATGACACTCAATGACTTTTAAAGTGAAAGTATCTTGTGAACAAAGTCACAATCACTGTTAACTTTGTTTACAACATACTTTATCACTTTAAAAGTCCTCGAGTATTGTCCCTTTTCTCTGTATATGTGTGTGTATATATCTATATCTATATACATATCTATATATATCTATATAAAATAAGATTTTAAACCTACCGGTAAATCTTTTTCTCGTAGTCCGTAGAGGATGCTGGGACTCCGTAAGGACCATGGGGATAGACGGGCTCCGCAGGAGACATGGGCACTTTAAGAAAGACTTTGACTCTGGGTGTGCACTGGCTCCTCCCTCTATGCCCCTCCTCCAGACCTCAGTTAGAGAAACTGTGCCCAGAGGAGACGGACAGTACGAGGAAAGGATTTTTGTAATCCAAGGGCAAGATTCATACCAGCCACACCAATCACACCGTATAACTTGTGATATACTACCCAGTTAACAGTATGAAAAACAACATAGCATCAGTCCAAGACCGATGAAACTATAACATAACCCTTATGTAAGCAATAACTATATACAAGTCTTGCAGAAGTAGTCCGCACTTGGGACAGGGCGCCCAGCATCCTCTACGGACTACGAGAAAAAGATTTACCGGTAGGTTTAAAATCTTATTTTCTCTAATGTCCTAGGGGATGCTGGGACTCCGTAAGGACCATGGGGATTATACCAAAACTCCCAAACGGGCGGGAGAGTGCGGATGACTCTGCAGCACCGATTGAGCAAACAGGAGGTCCTCCTCAGTCAGGGTATCAAACTTATAAAACTTTGCAAAGGTGTTTGACCCCGACCAAGTAGCAGCTCGGCACAGCTGTAGTGCCGAGACCCCTCGGGCAGCCGCCCAAGACGAGCCCACCTTCCTAGTGGAATGGGCCTTAACCGATTTTGGCAACGGCAATCCTGCCGTAGAATGCGCCTGCTGGATCGTGTTACAGATCCAGCGAGCAATAGTCTGCTTTGAAGCAGGGCCGCCACTTTGTTGGCTGCATTCAGGACAAACAGTGCTTCTGTTTTTCTGATCCTAGCCATTCTGGCCACGTAAATTTTCAAAGCCCTGACCACATCAAGGGACTCGGAATCCTCCAAGTCACGAGTAGCCACAGGCACGACAATAGGTTGGTTCATATGAAAGGATGAGACCACCTTAGGTAGGAATTGAGGACAGGTCCGCAACTCCGCTCTATCCATGTGGAAAACCAGACAGGGGCTTTTATGTGATAAAGCCGCCAATTCTGAAACTCGCCTAGCCGAAGCCAAGGCCAACAACATGACTACCTTCTAAGTGAGATATTTCAACTCCACTGTTTTCAGTGGTTCACACCAATGTGACTTAAGGAAACTTAACACCACGTTAAGGTCCCAAGGCGCCACCGGAGGTACAAAAGGAGGCTGAATATGCAGTACTCCCTTCACAAAAGTCTGTACTTCAGGTAAAGAGGCCAATTCCTTTTGAAAGAAAAAGGCCAAAATCTGAACTTTAATGGAGCCTAATTTTAGGCCCAAATTCACTCCAGTTTGATGGAATTCCTCCGTAGGAGCATTCCTGGCCTCACACCAAGAAACATATTTTCGCCATATTCGGTGATAATATTTAGACGTCATTTCCTTCCTAGCCTTTATTAGCGTAGGAATGACCTCATCCGGAATACCCTTTTCCGCTAGGATCCGGCGTTCAACCGCCATGCCGTCAAACGCAGCCGCGGTAAGTCTTGGAACAGACAGGGACCTTGTTGTAACAGGTCCTGCCTTAGAGGAATACGCCACGGATCTTCTGTGAGCATTTCTTGCAGATCCGGATACCAGGTCCTTCGTGGCCAATCTGGAACAATGAGAATTGTTCTCACTCCTCTTTTCCTTATTATCCTCAACACCTTGGGTATGAGAGGAAGAGGAGGAAACACATATACCGACTGGAACACCCACGGTGTCACTAGGGCGTCCACAGCTACCGCCTGAGGGTCTCATGACCCGGCGCAATACCTTTGTAGCTTTTTGTTGAGACGGGATGCCATCATGTCTATTTGGGGTAGTCCCCACCGACTTGCAATCTGCACGAAGACTTCCTGATGAAGTCCCTACCCTCCCGGATGCAGATCGCGTCTGCTGAGGAAGTCTGCTTCCCAGTTGTCCACTCCCGGAATGAACACTGTTGACAGAGCGCTTACATGATTCTCCGCCCAGCGAAGAATTCTGGTGGCTTCCGCCATTGCCACTCTGCTCCTTGTGCCGCCTTGGCGGTTTACATGAGCTACTGCGGTGATGTTGTCTGACTGGATCAGAACTGGTCGTTTGCGAAGTAAGATCTCAGCTTGACGTAGGGCGTTGTATATGGCCCTTAGTTCCAGGATGTTGATGTGAAGACAAGTCTCTTGACTTGACCAAAGTCCTTGGAAATTTTTTCCCTGTGTGACTGCTCCCCAACCTCGGAGGCTCGCTTCCGTGGTCACCAGGATCCAGTCCTGAATGCCGAACCTGCGGCCCTCTAGAAGGTGAGCACTGTTTAGCCACCACAGGAGAGATACTCTGGCCCTGGGGGACAGGGTGATCCGCTGATGCAATTGCAGATGCGACCCGGACCATTTGTCCAATAGGCCCCATTGGAAGCTCCTTGCATGGAATCTGCCGTATGGAATGGCTTCGTATGTTGCCACCATCTTTCCCAGAACTTGAGTGCAATGATGTACTGACACTTGTTTTGGTTTCAACAGGTTCATGACTAGAGTCATGAGTTCCTGCGCTTTTTCCGTCGGAAGAAAAACCCTCTTCTGGTCTGTGTCCAGAATCATGCCCAAGAAGGGCAGACAAGTTGTAGGATTCAGCTGCGACTTTGGAATATTGAGAATCAAGCCGTGTCGCTGTAACACATTCAGTGAAAGTGATACGCTGTTCAGCAACTTCTCCCGTGATCTCGCTTTTATGAGGAGATCGTCCAAGTACGGGATAATTGTGACACCCTGCTTGCGCAGGAGCACCATCATTTCCGCCATTACCTTGGTGAAAATTCTCGGGCCATGGAAAGCCCAAACGGCAACGTCTGAAATTGGTAATGACAATCCAGTACCGCAAATCTCAAGTACGCCTGATGAGGAGGATATATGGGAACATGCAGGTATGCATCCTTTATGTCCAGAGATACCAAAAAATCTCCCCCTTCTAGGCTGGCGATGACCGCCCTGAGCGATTCCATCTTGAACTTGAACCGTTTTAAGTAAAGGTTCAGGGATTTTTAATTTAAAATGGGTCTGACCGAACCGTCCGGTTTCGGGACCACAAACAGAGTTGAGTAGTACCCCTGCCCTCTTTGAAGCAGGGGAACCTCTACCACCAATTGATGAAGACACAATTTGTGAATCGCATGTAACACTATCTCCCTTTCCAGGTTTTTTTTCCGGTAGGGCCGATTTGAAATACCGGTGAGGAGGCACCTCTTCGAATTCCAGCTTGTAACCCTGGGAAACAATTTATATTGCCCATGGATCCACCTGTGAGTGGACCCAGACGTGGCTGAACAATCGAAGACATGCCCCCACAGGAGCGGACTCCCTCAGGGGAGCCCCAGCGTCATGCGGTGGATTTTGCAGAGGCCGGGAGGACTTCTGTTCCTGGGAACTAGCTATGTTGTGCAGCTTTTTCCCTCTGCCCTTACCTCTGGCAAGAAAGGATGATCCACGTGCTCTCTTGCTTTTATTGGAACGAAAGGACTGCATTTGATAATGAGGCGCTTTCTTAGATTGTGAGGGGAATATATGGCAAAAAATTTGATTTACCTGCCATAGCCGTGGAGACGAGGTCCGAGAGGCCCTCTCCAAACAATTCCTCACCCTTGTAAGGCAACAACTCCATATGTCTCTCGGAGTCGGCATCACCAGTCCACTGTCAGGTCCATAAGACACGCCTAGTAGAAATAGACATAGCGTTTATCCTGGAACCCAGTAAACTAATGTCTCTTTGAGCATCCCTCATATATAAGACAGCATCTTTTATATGCCCTAGGGTCAGTAAAATGGTATCCTTATCAAGAGTCTCAATATCCGCTGATAAGGAATCTGTCCATGCTGCTACAGCACTACAAACCCAGGCCGACGCAATAGCCGGGTTGAGTAACGTACCAGAATGTGTGTAAATGGACTTCAAGGTAACCTCCTGCTTGCAGTCAGCAGGATCATTGAGGGTAGCCGTATCTTGGGATGGAAGCGCTATCTTTTTTTATAAGCGCGTCAAGGCTTTGTCCACCCTAGGGGAGGATTCCCACCGTATCCTGTCCTGCGACGGGAAAGTATACGCAGTTAGGATCCTTTTGGGAATCTGCAGTTTTTTGTCTGGAGTTTCCCACGCTTTTTCACATAATTCGTTCAGCTCATGTGAGGAGGGAAAGGAGACCTCAGGTTTCTTTCCCTTATACATGTGTACCCTCGTGTCAGGGACAGGGGGTTCCTCAGTGATATGCAAAACATCTTTTATTGCGATAATCATATATCGAATACATTTAGCCACCTTTGGCTGTAATTTTGTAACATCGTAATTGACACTGGAGTCTGAATCCGTGTCAGTATCTGTGTCAACTGTTTGGGATAGTGGGCGCTTCTGAGACCCCGAAGGTCCCGGCGACATAGGGACAGGCATGGGTTGACTCCCTGACTGTACCCTAGCTTCAGGAGTACATAATATATTATATAGTGAGTGACCACCAGACACACAGTGCAGTTTATTTAATATATCCGTTCTCTGCCTGAAAAAAGCGATACACACAGTGACTCAGTCAGTCACATACCATATCTGTGTGCACTGCTCAGGCTCAGGCCAGTGTGCTGCATCATCTATTATCTATATATAATATTATATATATCTGTCTGACTGCTCAGCTCACACAGCTTATAATTGTGGGGGAGACTGGGGAGCACTACTGCAGTGCCAGTTATAGGTTATAGCAGGAGCCAGGAGTACATAATATATTATATAGTGAGTGACCACCAGACACACAGTGCAGTTTATTTAATATATCCGTTCTCTGCCTGAAAAAAGCGATACACACAGTGACTCAGTCAGTCACATACCATATCTGTGTGCACTGCTCAGGCTCAGGCCAGTGTGCTGCATCATCTATTATCTATATATAATATTATATATATCTGTCTGACTGCTCAGCTCACACAGCTTATAATTGTGGGGGAGACTGGGGAGCACTACTGCAGTGCCAGTTATAGGTTATAGCAGGAGCCAGGAGTACATAATATATTATATAGTGAGTGACCACCAGACACACAGTGCAGTTTATTTAATATATCCGTTCTCTGCCTGAAAAAAGCGATACACACAGTGACTCAGTCAGTCACATACCATATCTGTGTGCACTGCTCAGGCTCAGGCCAGTGTGCTGCATCATCTATTATCTATATATAATATTATATATATCTGTCTGACTGCTCAGCTCACACAGCTTATAATTGTGGGGGAGACTGGGGAGCACTACTGCAGTGCCAGTTATAGGTTATAGCTGGAGCCAGGAGTACATATTATATTAAAATTAAACAGTGCACACTTTTGCTGCAGGAGTGCCACTGCCAGTGTGACTGACCAGTGACCTGACCACACTGACCACCAGTATAGTTAGTAGTATACTTATATTGTGATTGCCTGAAAAAGTTAAACACTCGTCGTGTGACTTCACTTGTGTGTTTTTTTTTTTTTTATTCTATAAAAATAAAACTCATTCTGCTGACAGACAGTGTCCAGCAGGTCCGTCATTATATAATATATAATATATACCTGTCCGGCTGCAGTAGTGATATATATATATATTTTTTATATCATTTATCATCCAGTCGCAGCAGACACAGTACGGTAGTTCACGGCTGTGGCTACCTCTGTGTCTCTGCACTCGGCAGGCAGTCCGTCCATAATTGTAATACCACCTAACCGTGGATTTTTTTCATTCTTCTTTATACATACATAGTTACATAGACATCTTCTCTTTATCAACCAGTCTATATTAGCTGCAGACACAGTACAGTACGGTAGTTCACGGCTGTGGCTACCTCTGTGTCTGCACTCGGCAGGCAGTCCGTCCATAATTGTATACCACCTAACCGTGGATTTTTTTCAGTCTTCTTTATACATACATAGTTACATAGACATCTTCTCTTTATCAACCAGTCTATATTAGCTGCAGACACAGTACAGTACGGTAGTTCACGGCTGTGGCTACCTCTGTGTCTGCAGTCGGCAGACAGTCCATAATTGTATACTAGTATCCATCTCCATTGTTTACCTGAGGTGCCTTTTAGTTGTGCCTATTAAAATATGGAGAACAAAAATGTTGAGGTTCCAAAATTAGGGAAAGATCAAGATCCACTTCCACCTCGTGCTGAAGCTGCTGCCACTAGTCTTGGCCGAGACGATGAAATGCCAGCAACGTCGTCTGCCAAGGCCGATGCCCAATGTCATAGTACAGAGCATGTCAAATCCAAAACACCAAATATCAGAAAAAAAAGGACTCCAAAACCTAAAATAAAATTGTCGGAGGAGAAGCGTAAACTTGCCAATATGCCATTTACCACACGGAGTGGCAAGGAACGGCTGAGGCCCTGGCCTATGTTCATGGCTAGTGGTTCAGCTTCACATGAGGATGGAAGCACTCAGCCTCTCGCTAGAAAAATGAAAAGACTCAAGCTGGCAAAAGCAGCACAGCAAAGAACTGTGCATTCTTCGAAATCCCAAATCCACAAGGAGAGTCCAATTGTGTCGGTTGCGATGCCTGACCTTCCCAACACTGGACGTGAAGAGCATGCGCCTTCCACCATTTGCACGCCCCCTGCAAGTGCTGGAAGGAGCACCCGCAGTCCAGTTCCTGATAGTCAGATTGAAGATGTCAGTGTTGAAGTACACCAGGATGAGGAGGATATGGGTGTTGCTGGCGCTGGGGAGGAAATTGACCAGGAGGATTCTGATGGTGAGGTGGTTTGTTTAAGTCAGGCACCCGGGGAGACACCTGTTGTCCGTGGGAGGAATATGGCCGTTGACATGCCAGGTGAAAATGCCAAAAAAATCAGCTCTTCGGTGTGGAGGTATTTCACCAGAAATGCGGACAACAGGTGTCAAGCCGTGTGTTCCCTTTGTCAAGCTGGAATAAGTAGGGGTAAGGACGTTAACCACCTCGGAACATCCTCCCTTATACGTCACCTGCAGCGCATTCATAATAAGTCAGTGACAAGTTCAAAAACTTTGGGTGACAGCGGAAGCAGTCCACTGACCAGTAAATCCCTTCCTCTTGTAACCAAGCTCACGCAAACCACCCCACCAACTCCCTTAGTGTCAATTTCCTCCTTCCCCAGGAATGCCAATAGTCCTGCAGGCCATGTCACTGGCAATTCTGACGAGTCCTCTCCTGCCTGGGATTCCTCCGATGCATCCTTGCGTGTAACGCCTACTGCTGCTGGCGCTGCTGTTGTTGCCGCTGGGAGTCGATGGTCATCCCAGAGGGGAAGTCGTAAGCCCACTTGTACTACTTCCAGTAAGCAATTGACTGTTCAACAGTCCTTTGCGAGGAAGATGAAATATCACAGCAGTCATCCTACTGCAAAGCGGATAACTGAGGCCTTGACAACTATGTTGGTGTTAGACGTGCGTCCGGTATCCGCCGTTAGTTCACAGGGAACTAGACAATTTATTGAGGCAGTGTGCCCCCGTTACCAAATACCATCTAGGTTCCACTTCTCTAGGCAGGCGATACCGAGAATGTACACGGACGTCAGAAAAAGACTCACCAGTGTCCTAAAAAATGCAGTTGTACCCAATGTCCACTTAACCACGGACATGTGGACAAGTGGAGCAGGGCAGGGTCAGGACTATATGACTGTGACAGCCCACTGGGTAGATGTATGGACTCCCGCCGCAAGAACAGCAGCGGCGGCACCAGTAGCAGCATCTCGCAAACGCCAACTCTTTCCTAGGCAGGCTACGCTTTGTATCACCGCTTTCCAGAATACGCACACAGCTGAAAACCTCTTACGGCAACTGAGGAAGATCATCGCGGAATGGCTTACCCCAATTGGACTCTCCTGTGGATTTGTGGCATCGGACAACGCCAGCAATATTGTGTGTGCATTAAATATGGGCAAATTCCAGCACGTCCCATGTTTTGCACATACCTTGAATTTGGCGGTGCAGAATTTTTTAAAAAACGACAGGGGCATGCAAGAGATGCTGTCGGTGGCCAGAAAAATTGCGGGACACTTTCGGCGTACAGGCACCACGTACAGAAGACTGGAGCACCACCAAAAACTACTGAACCTGCCCTGCCATCATCTGAAGCAAGAAGTGGTAACGAGGTGGAATTCAACCCTCTATATGCTTCAGAGGTTGGAGGAGCAGCAAAAGGCCATTCAAGCCTATACAATTGAGCACGATATAGGAGGTGGAATGCACCTGTCTCAAGTGCAGTGGAGAATGATTTCAACGTTGTGCAAGGTTCTGATGCCCTTTGAACTTGCCACACGTGAAGTCAGTTCAGACACTGCCAGCCTGAGTCAGGTCATTCCCCTCATCAGGCTTTTGCAGAAGAAGCTGGAGGCATTGAAGAAGGAGCTAAAAGGGAGCGATTCCGCTAGGCATGTGGGACTTGTGGATGCAGCCCTTAATTCGCTTAACAAGGATTCACGGGTGGTCAATCTGTTGAAATCAGAGCACTACATTTTGGCCACCGTGCTCGATCCTAGATTTAAAGCCTACCTTGGATCTCTCTTTCCGGCAGACACAAGTCTGCTGGGGTGCAAAGACCTGCTGGTGACAAAATTGTCAAGTCAAGCGGAACGCGACCTGTCAACATCTCCTCCTTCACATTCTCCCGCAACTGGGGGTGCGAGGAAAAGGCTCAGAATTCCGAGCCCACCCGCTGGCGGTGATGCAGGGCAGTCTGGAGCGACTGCTGATGCTGACATCTGGTCCGGACTGAAGGACCTGACAACGATTACGGACATGTCGTCTACTGTCACTGCATATGATTCTCTCAACATTGATAGAATGGTGGAGGATTATATGAGTGACCGCATCCAAGTAGGCACGTCACACAGTCCGTACTTATACTGGCAGGAAAAAGAGGCAATTTGGAGGCCCTTGCACAAACTGGCTTTATTCTACCTAAGTTGCCCTCCCACAAGTGTGTACTCCGAAAGAGTGTTTAGTGCCGCCGCTCACCTTGTCAGCAATCGGCGTACGAGGTTACATCCAGAAAATGTGGAGAAGATGATGTTCATTAAAATGAATTATAATCAATTCCTCCGCGGAGACATTGACCAGCAGCAATTGCCTCCACAAAGTACACAGGGAGCTGAGATGGTGGATTCCAGTGGGGACGAATTGATAATCTGTGAGGAGGGGGATGTACACGGTGATATATCGGAGGGTGAAGATGAGGTGGACATCTTGCCTCTGTAGAGCCAGTTTGTGCAAGGAGAGATTAATTGCTTCTTTTTTGGGGGGGTCCAAACCAACCCGTCATATCAGTCACAGTCGTGTGGCAGACCCTGTCACTGAAATGATGGGTTGGTTAAAGTGTGCATGTCCTGTTTTGTTTATACAACATAAGGGTGGGTGGGAGGGCCCAAGGACAATTCCATCTTGCACCTCTTTTTTCTTTTCTTTTTCTTTGCATCATGTGCTGATTGGGGAGGGTTTTTTGGAAGGGACATCCTGCGTGACACTGCAGTGCCACTCCTAGATGGGCCCGGTGTTTGTGTCGGCCACTAGGGTCGCTAATCTTACTCACACAGTCAGCTACCTCATTGCGCCTCTTTTTTTCTTTGCGTCATGTGCTGTTTGGGGAGGGTTTTTTGGAAGGGACATCCTGCGTGACACTGTAGTGCCACTCCTAAATGGGCCCGGTGTTTGTGTCGGCCACTAGGGTCGCTTATCTTACTCACACAGTCAGCTACCTCATTGCGCCTCTTTTTTTCTTTGCGTCATGTGCTGGTTGGGGAGGGTTTTTTGGAAGGGACATCCTGCGTGACACTGCAGTGCCACTCCTAAATGGGCCCGGTGTTTGTGTCGGCCACTAGGGTCGCTTATCTTACTCACACAGCTACCTCATTGCGCCTCTTTTTTTCTTTGCGTCATGTGCTGTTTGGGGAGGGTTTTTTGGAAGGGACATCCTGCGTGACACTGCAGTGCCACTCCTAGATGGGCCCGGTGTTTGTGTCGGCCACTAGGGTCGCTTATCTTACTCACACAGCGACCTCGGTGCAAATTTTAGGACTAAAAATAATATTGTGAGGTGTGAGGTATTCAGAATAGACTGAAAATGAGTGTAAATTATGGTTTTTGAGGTTAATAATACTTTGGGATCAAAATGACCCCCAAATTCTATGATTTAAGCTGTTTTTTAGTGTTTTTTGAAAAAAACACCCGAATCCAAAACACACCCGAATCCGACAAAAAAAATTCGGTGAGGTTTTGCCAAAACGCGTTCGAACCCAAAACACGGCCGCGGAACCGAACCCAAAACCAAAACACAAAACCCGAAAAATTTCAGGCGCTCATCTCTAGTGTCTGGGCGAACGCTGGGTGTGTTTGTGACGTCAAACCAGGAACGACAAGCACTGAACTGATCGCACAGGCAGAGTAAGTCTCGAGCTACTCAGAAACTGCACAGAGATGTCTTATCGCAATGTTGCGAATCTTTCGTTCGCAATTTTAAGATGCTAAGATTCACTCCCAGTAGGCGGCGGCTTAGCGTGTGCAATACTGCTAAAATCGTCTTGCGAGCGAACAACTCGGAATGAGGGCCATAGCCCGGAGCCGGCAGCTGCCACAGCCAGGGACAGCTCTGTCCCTGCTGTGGTGTGTGGGCATCGACACCTGCAGCTGTAGAATTCGATAGCTACAGGTGTCGGAAGAGGTCAGTGCTACTGACCATTCATACATTGCCTGCATGTCTTTGTGCTATGTTTAGAAAGTAATACATGGAGGGGAGCAGTATCAGGGCAGACTAGATGGGCCAAGTGGTTCTTATCTGTTGTAAAATTCTATTTCCAGATGATACATTTACATCTAAATTACTGCCAGAGAGGGATTGTGTATGGGCAGTCGCCAAATATCGCCAATTTATGTGATCATTGACACTGATTGACTCCTCTCAACATGAGCCCTCTTGTGTTTTTATAACTTTCACTGTTCGAGCACACAGGAGTCAGTGCCACCTTACACACACACACACACACACACACACACACACACACACGGGAGTGCCAGCCTACACACATAGGTCAGTGTCAGCCTACACACACACACACACACACACACACACACACACACACACACACACACACACACACACACACACATAGGTCAGTGCCAGCCTACACACACATGTGGTGGAGTGCCAGGCTACACACACAAACACACACACACACACGAGAGTGCCAGCCTACACACATAGGTCAGTGCCAGCCTACACACACACGTGGGGGAGTGCCAGGCTACACACACACACACACACACACACACACAGGAGAGTGCCAGCCTACACGCACAGGTCAGTGGCAGCCTACACACACACACACACACACACACACACACACACACACACACACACACACACGGGAGTGCCAGCCTACACACATAGGTCAGTGTCAGCCTACACACACACACATGGGGGAGTGCCAGCCCACACACACAGGTCAGTGCCAGCCTACACACACACACACACACACACACACACACACACACACACACAGGTCAGTGCCAGCCTACACACACACACACACACACACACACACACACACACACACACACACACACACACACACACACACGGGAGTGCCAGCCTACACACATAGGTCAGTGTCAGCCTACACACACACACATGGGGGAGTGCCAGCCTACACACACAGGTCAGTGCCAGCCTACACACACACACACACACACACACACACACACACACACACACGGCGAAGTGCCAGCCTACACACACAGGTCAGTGCCAGCCTACACACACACACACACACACACACTCACACACACACACACACACACACACACACACACACAGGAGAGTGCCAGCCTACACACACAGGTCAGTGGCAGCCTACACACACACACACACACACACACACACACACACACACACACACACACACACACACACGGGAGTGCCAGCCTACACACATAGGTCAGTGTCAGCCTACACACACACACATGGGGGAGTGCTAGCCTACACACACAGGTCAGTGCCAGCCTACACACACACACACACACACGGCGAAGTGCCAGCCTACACACACAGGTCAGTGCCAGCCTACACACACACACACACACACACACACACACACACACACACACACACACGGGGGAGTGCCAGCCTACACACATAGGTCAGTGTCAGCCTACACACACACACATGGGGGAGTGCCAGCCTACACACACAGGTCAGTGCCAGCCTACACACACACACGGCGAAGTGCCAGCCTACACACACAGGTCAGTGCCAGCCTACACACACACACACACACACACACACACACACACACACACACACACACAGGGGAATGCCAGCCTACACACATAGGTCAGTGTCAGCCTACACACACACACACACATGGGGGAGTGCCAGCCTACACACACAGGTCAGTGCCAGCCTACACCCACACACACACACACACACACACACACACACACACGGCGAAGTGCCAGCCTACACACACAGGTCAGTGCCAGCCTACACTCACATGGGAGAGTGGCAGCCTACACACATAGGTCAGTGCCAGCCTACACACACACGTGGGGGAGTGCCAGGCTACACACACACACACACACACACACACACACACACACACACACACACACGGGAGAGTGCCAGCCTACACACATAGGTCAGTGCCAGCTTACACACACACACACACATGTGGGGGAGTGCCAGGCTACACACACAGGTCAGTGGCAGCCTACACACACACACAGGGGAGTGCCATCTTATACACACACACACGTCAGTGCCAACCTACACACACACACGTCAGCCTACACACACACACACACACATGGGGGAGTGTCAGCCTACACACACATACACACACACACACGGAGTGCCAGCCTACACACACACACACACACACGGGAGTGCCAGCCTACACACACTCCGGGGGGGGGGGGGGGAGTTACAGCCTACACACACACACACACACACACACACACACACACACACACACACACACACGGAGTGCCAGCCTACACACACACACACGGAGTGCCAGCCTACACACACACACACACACGGGGGAGTGCCAGCCTACACACACACACACACGGGGGGGGAGTTCCAGCCTACACACACACACGGGGGAGTGCCAGCCTACACACACACACACACACACACACACATCCACACACACACGGGGGAATGCCAGCCTACACACACACACACGGGAGTGCCAGCCTACACACACACACGGGGGGGGGGGAGTTACAGCCTACACACACACACACACACACACACAAACACACAGAAGAGGGCTAGCCTACACACACACACACACACACACACACACACACGGGGGAGTGCCAGCTTATACACACACAGGTCAGTGCCAGCCTACACACACACACACGTCAGCCTACACACACACACACATGGAGTGCCAGCCTACACTCACACACACATGGAGTGCCAGCCTACACACACACACACACATGGAGTGCCAGCCTACACACACACACACACAGAGTGCCAGCCTACGCGCACACACACACACACACACACACACACACACACACAGGAGTGGCAGCCTACACACACACAAAAGGTGGGGGGGGGGAGTTCCAGCCTACACACACACACACACACACACACACACACACACACACTCGGGGGAGTTCCAGCCTACACACACACGGGGGAGTGCCAGCCTACACACACACACACGGGGGAGTGCCAGCCTACACACACATGGGGGAGTGTGCCAGCCTACACACACACAGGTGAGGAGTAGCAGCCTACACACACACACACACACACACACACACACACACACACACACACACACACATCAGTGCCAACTTACACAGACACATAGGGGTCAGTACCAGTCAGCCCCCCCCCCCCCCCCCCCATACACAGATCAGTGCCAGCCAACCAACACACCACAGCACACAGGACAGTAGCAGCCTATACACAATGCCAGCCTATGAAGCTGCTGAGTTAGAACCTACTGTACACTGACCTTGGGAACGGCCACTCCTTCTCCTGCTCCAGCCTCTCCTCTGAGCTCCCAGTCACCCCAGACCGTCAAACTCCCCAGCAGACCAAGGCTGCTTTCCGTGCCAGCTCCCATCAAGCCCCCCCCCCCCTTTAAGGTCAATCTGCAGCTCCCAACATGAGGTGGAGAGAGGGAGATCCAATCGTGGGGGCGTGGGTAACATGCGGGAGGGCGGTGCAGCATGAAACTCAGCTTAGCTAAGGGTAAGGAATTATTCTTTCACTGGCAGCGTGCAGCACCGCCCTCTAGTGGCCGGCGCCCATAGGCAGCTGCCTAAAGCTGCCTAGTGGTGGCGCCGGCCCTGCATGTATGTAAAAGTCCTGGGATAAATATTAAAGATGAGTGGTCCAGTTTGTTGAGAATTTAACACACCCGTACTTTAGAGTTCTGTCTTGTACCAAGCCCACTTTGGGTTTTCAAGATCTTGCTTGGATCTTCCCACCAAGTTCGTATCTTGGTTCTCAAAAATGGATTTGACATCTTTTGGATTGCATGTAAGTCCCTCCCTCGTGATTTCAGCTGCCATTTCTCACAAGAGAGTGTATGGAGAGGGGGTGGGCTGTAGTTCCTGCTGAAGTACAGGTTGAGTATCCCATATCCAAATATCCGAAATACGGAATATTCCGAAATACGGACTTTTTTGCGTGACAGTGAGATAGTGAAACCTTTGTTTTTTGATGGCTCAATGTACACAAACTTTGTTTAATACACACAGTTATTACAAATATTGTATTAAATGACCTTCAGGCTGTGTGTATAAGGTGTATATGAAACATAAATGAATTGTGTGAATGTAGACACACTTTGTTTATTGCACAAAGTTATAAAAAATATTGGCTAAAATGACCTTCAGGCTGTGTGTATAAGGTGTATATGTAACATAAATGCATTCTGTGCTTAGATTTAGGTCCCATCACCATGATATCTCATTATGGTATGCAATTATTCCAAAATACGGAAAAATCCCATATCCAAAATACCTCTGGTCCCAAGCATTTTGGATAAGGGATACTCAACCTGTACTACATTCTAGCATCCAAGTTATATGCTTTTAGTTGTTTTTATAATTTTTTTTAAAGAAATATAGATCCAAAACCAAAACACTTGAGTGTGTTTTTCTAAAACCAAAACATGACAATGACATAGAGCCAAAACCGATACTAAGGGGAATATGTATCAAAGCTTAGAGAGAGGAAAGGTACAGAGAGATAAAGTACCAACCAATTAGCTCCTGCCATGTTACAAGCTGTGTTTGAAAAAAAGCAGTTCGGAGCTTTTTGTTTGGTACTTTATCTCTTGTTGCGATCTCTACCTGCAAGCTTTGATCTATCTCCCCCCAAAACATTTGGATCTGCACACAACTCAGACATATCTTGATGGATGAGTGTTTCTGCTCAGTCATTTTGATGTATAGAAAATAGATAAAACAGCGCTCTAGAGATATATATTGACAAGTGTCGTTAAATTTTAAAAACAATCTCCATTTAAGGTAGAAATAAATAAAAAAACAAAAACAATTAATAGACATTCAAATGAAGGCCTTATACCAAAATCTGGTCAGTTACTATAGTTCATTTTTGGGCACGTCTGGGAAATAATGCACAGTTTGAATGTAAGGGCACCTGGCACTATAGGAGTTAAAATGTCCAGTTTGGGGTAGATTATTACCGGTCCTGTGGCAGTTCTTTGGGGTTTCCAATTAGCAATGGTCCAAATATCAGCAATGGAGTCCAACGCAGGATAGATGGTATCCCCTAGTCCACAGTCAGCATATTGGAGGTCCCCATAGGCAAAAAGTGTCCAGAAATAGTAGCAGGGATCCCTTGCATAAATAATCACTGACCAGATGGAGGTCATATGATGCGTTTCACTGTCGGCAGCTTTATCAAAGTTGTCTCTTTGTAGCCCAATACCCCTTTATATAAGAAGTCCAATGTTGTTACCAAACAACACCTGTCTATCATACACAAATAATTTACATTTAAAATAATACAAAATTCATAACACATTTCTCTAATTGAATAGGGAGGCAAATCCATCTTAATAATACTAATAAAGTACAAAAATAATGCAGGGAACATGATTAAATTTAAAGGGAATCTAACAGTGACTGCTTGCTTCTAAAACAGTCATACAGCCATTACAGGCTCTGGGAGTCCGAGATGCAGCAGCTCGGTCCACTAAAACGCCTTTCAGATCGCAAGGCCGGGTCCCATCCGGGAATTGGAAACAGGGTTCTTCCCGGGTGGGACTCGGCATTGGACCTTTCACACTGCCCTCATGACCTGGCAATATGCTGGGTTAGGTTGCCATAGCAATGAGGGGCAGAGCCGCCAGCGAGGGCAGAGGCGGCACTGGGAGATGGGTTAATCTCTGCACCTCCTCTCCCTCTGTACTGAACGGGTCCAGGGTCGCATCGACCCGGCAACCCGCTCACACTGCCCCTGACCCGCAGGGCCGGCCCGAGCTTAATTTTTTTGGGTAAGCGAATTTAGAATTTAGTGCCCCTTGAAGGGATAAAATTTTAAAAGAGGTGTGGTCTCACAAGGAAGGGGCGTGGCCACATAATAGTACCCCCAGGGGTCCAGATTATCAGCGACAGGGAGAAAGTGCATGACTGGGTGTCAGAGGTGATGGAGATAGTGGGTGACTGAGGAGGCTGGGGTCACAGGGAGATAGTGGGTGCCATGCGCCCACAGTGCCAGATATGCCCCCACAGTGCCAGATACAGATATGCCCCCACAGTGCCAGATATGCCCCCACAGTGCCAGATACAGATATGACCCCACAGTGCCAGATACAGATATGCCCCCACAATGCCATGTGCTCACAGTGCCAGATATGCCCCCACAGTGCCACACATGACCCCACAGTGCCAGATACACATATGCCCCCACAGTGCCACATATACCACCACAGTGCCGCTCACCGTTTTGCTGTGTAGAGAGCGCAGCGTGCGCTTCTCCTGCCTGCCGCTTTGCCCCTCAGTCTGGTCTCCGGCGGTGACGGCAGCGTGTATATCTCAAATCAGACACCGATCCGCGAGCTCTGATTGGCTAACGAACCGGCACCTGGTTTGAGTTATACACTCCGTCATCACTGCCAGAGACCAGACTGAGGGGCAGCCGCAGGATGGCAGGCAGGAGAGGTGCGCCGCGATAGAGCATGGTGGTCCAGGCTGCTGGCGCCTTCTTCACTGTGGCACCTTACCCGTGCGCGTACCCCGCGTAACGGGCGGGCTAGGCCTGCTGACCCGGTATTCAACCCGGGAATAACCCTTCTTATAACCTGTGCTGCATTACCAAGTCAGGCGACACAGGACTTCTGAAGGGACCCTTTCACACCGCACAGTGACCCGTGTTGACACGGCAATATACCGGGTCGATACCGGTTATTTGTACGATGTGAAAAGGGTATTATTTGTCTCAAATAGTTGCAGCTGCAATTTTTTTTCTGTTCAATTAGATATGTGTGTTACGTTTCAATGTCAGAGTAGGTGATCAGTAGGGAAAAATATTTTACTGTAAAAATTATAGGACAGTAACTCTGGGCCAAGCCCCCCAATAAATAATAATGTATTTAGAGGTTTTAAATAGTAAAATATGACCAACAAAGACATGTTATCTTATCTAAAAAGTGACGCCAACACATACTGTATATTAATACAATAGTAAGTTCTAGAGAAGTACCTGGTAATATGATGAACTACAGATCAGTCTGTTGCCCTAGGCCAATATGTACCTTGGTGGCTTTTCCACATATACAGGCATCACTATCAGTGTCTTCTAGTATGATTCAGAAATGGACGCAGATCGCTACACACGCTGCATGATCTGCGTCCATCTCCCGCATGCATGGTGCCGCCTCTCAATGTGCGTGTAGGGTCACACGTGCGCAGACCACCCGAATGCAGCTGCGTTCTGGTCTGAATGACCCCCTATATGCAGTAAATGTTTTGCTGAATCTGACCTTGTGTTGCCTTGTCAAGTATATGTCATTAAGGGCTCATTTAACCATTATGAAATAAATTAATATTATTGTTATATAAGCATATAACTGACCGCATTAATTCTTCTGGAAAAGCTTTGTCAAAGTCGGAAAAATATCATGCTACACGTTGCCATATATTCACCTCATGCGCTTGCCCGCTCCCGTGCGTGCGGATACTCGCAGCTGCGTGATGGCGCCTCCTCGGCCATGCGCTCGAGCGCATGGTATGTGCATTTACGGTAGAGTTTGTGTGCGTCTAGCGGGCGACCCAATCGTTAAATAATAAAACCAAATAGTATGTTTTATAGATAATGTTCCCCTTAATAATGACTGTAAGTTTGTTTAATGTAACTGGTCGCTGGACAGAGGAATTCCTCTTTGCATGATATGAAGGGTCAGACAGGGTTTGAGCAGTGGTGTTTGGTACCTAACTAAAGAACATTTTATTAGGAACAATCCGGTGCTGGTTAGGTAAAGATTAATCGCTCCTGCGTATAGTTATGGCCATTAGTAGTTTCTGGACATTTCATATATTTGCAGTTCATTATCCATGCGGCGGGAATTCTGAGATTCCCTCCCACCTGAGCAGTTTGATATAGTCACAGCCCACCTGTTCAAACTAACCTATGACCTTTTGTTATAATGCGAGGAGACATTCCTGTGTCCAATGAACAATAAGATTGTAGGGCCCTTTGTAGTACACTGTATGTTGTGTATATAAGGGTCACTGTCCCCAGACCGGCCAGTACTCTCTCTCATCAACATTTATCTCTGATAATTGGAGGACTGGATCCGGTTGCGCTAGCGAGTGTTCCCCATATGGTATGTTTCTCTGTGGCCACTTTGTTACCCGTTTAAATGTTAGCCATTCATTCTTAGTCGATGTATTTGTGTTTGCGATCGTTCGCTATTGTGTATATTTCTGTTTAGTTATTCTGTTAGATATTAATGTTAGCCTGTAGTGTATGAACTGTTCACTGTTTTCTTTTCCCTTTTACTTAGCTAAATATTGTTAGTAAAGGTGTTGGAACCTTAGCAAGGTATTGTGTGTTTATTACATTGCTGAGGGTAATCAGAGCATCTCAATCGCTCAAACAGCTAGCTTACAGACCAAGGTTAAACAGCATTATATCATTGCAGTATCTCAACACTAAGATTTACAGTATAAGCATACTCTGTGTAAGGTTTAAAAGGTTATTATCTGTGTGTACGCTCGCTGTGTCTATTCCGTACTCACAGCGCAGCGTGTGTACGTAACTTGCGTACCACGTGCGAGGTCTTTGTACGCAAATAGCGTACGAAGTGCGTAGCACGTGCACGAGGGACAGCGGCCATTACGGCTTCACGTTATTAATAAATAGCTTGTGTTCTAAGGTACATAATCAGCTTTATCAATTGGGGCCTCGTCCGTCCTCCACATATCCACACTGGTGAAAACAGACTTTATCTGTCAGCAAAGGGCGGGAACGCAGTATCCCTTCGTATCCGTATTGGTGGTGAGGGATACAGTGGTGCTGACTAGATAAGCGTCTGTTTCGCTACGCTGTAGTAGTGCTGGGGTGGAATCCGGAAGGTAGGAAGGTAAGAACAATACGCTATTATCTTTTAAAACAGTTTATTTCTGTTTTTGCGTACGCACACGCGCACGCACACACCTGCATTGTTGCGGCTCACTCTCTTGTTGCCATTAGAATCGATTATTAGACACGTGCTGAAGAAATCTGGTGCTATTTAGTTGAGATTATAAAGGATAATTTTTAAGGGAATAATTGTAAAAGACACGCACACAGCATAGCAAATACTGTGTGGTGTACGGTAAGCGATTACAGTTGAACATCGTTTACATTTATAGAAGCGTGTTAGTTGTGTTGCTGTGGGCATATCTGGACTTTGTGCATACGTGTCTCGGGCAACGTGCGAGATTACGTACGCAACACAAAGGCATACGCACGTGGCGTGTTTACGCAACGGAACGTACGGATACGCCCACCGAAACTCAAATCACACGATAACATTGTTTTAGTGGGGGCGGTATAGTATAGCCACCTGATAATAGCACAGGTTTGTTCAGTTTCCAAAATGCTTAGTTAAAAGAGAACCTTTTTCTATTGCAATACTCAGGGATTGAACTACTGCCTGTATGAAAGGAATTTCTGTACAGAAAGATCAGTGTATATGAGTGAGTAGGAGTGAGTGTGGAAATACAGGTATTATTTTTTGTGAACCCACAAATCGGGATCCCGTCGGAGACCACATCAGGTGAGTGGACACTTGGTGGCGTGGGACTGGCTTGCCCGCGTTAACATTATACAAGGTAAAAGGAGCAAGTAGTATCCGCAGACAAAAGGACTGCGAAGGTTTAAGCGCAGCCCGGGGGGTTTTGCGTATTACCCATATAGATTGAGCTCCGGCTGAAGGTTTCGCAGCCTAAACAACTGATTCCGTTGGTCGTACAGCGTATAAATATTAAGTTACTTATGCGCAGTGCGACTGGACCGCACGTAATTGTGTGCATTAGTTTGTTACCTTGATACCCATTAAAATTTACTGTGGGATCATAAAGGCTATTTGTACATTCTAACGTGATTTGTGTAGGTTTTTGTTATTTTAAGGGAGTTTCGCTGTTCACTCAGGAAATCTCCAACAACCAATACTTACTGGGGAGGGTAGCATACTCCCACACGCCCCAGTAAATAGAGGTTACAAAAAGATCCCGCGGATTGGGTACGTCCAGTGGTGGGCACATTGCTGGAACTCGTACTGGCCAATTGGGGCATAAAGTGAGTGAAGGCACTAGTGGAACTTTCACCGTCGCCTTACCGCGGGCAACTTGGTTTGTTTTGTAAGAATTTGCTGAGACAGCAATATCTGCAAACAATGGGGGCCAGTTGTTCAAAGAAGGGACGTCCAACAAGGGTTCACGTTGGTATTTGTTGGCCCAAAGGGTCAGCACGGTATATAATGTGTGAAAAATACGGATCACACACACAGGTATTTTGCAAAGAATGGGAACGAATGACAGAGGATGATGGGGAGCAGTTTCCCCGGGTAGGCAGTTTGAACCCTGAGGTATTGCAGAATCTAAGAAAAAGGATAGGTCAAATAAAATCTGCAAAGCAGAGCATTAGACATTATGATTGTTTACAGGTATGGCAACAGGAAAGTGAAATACAACAGGAATTAGCTCAGAAAGCAAATTCAAATCCCGGTAGGAGTCTGATAGCAACGGCACCACCACCGTATATAGTAGGGGAAAAAGTGGCTGCGGAGAATGACATACGGGTGTACGATAAGGTTGCACTTAATCAATGTAGTAGTGATAAGGATAAAATGAAAGTTAATGCAAATTTTGATACTAGCGCTAACCCATGCAAGTTGTATCCCATTTTAAACTTCCCCCAGGAATACGACCAGGAAGATGAGCCCACTACGATTTCAGCTCTCTCTCTAAACGATACTTCAGTGGGCATCGCCCAACCAGTAAGAGTGGTATCAAAGGCCCATAGTTCAGGGACAGGTGAGGTTGTATCTAAAGGTAAGTACGGCACTGTACAATATGCTGAAACTGTTGCACCACACACTGTAGAATCAACCCAGAGTGAAGTAATTAATATTAATCCTGTTAGAGTGATAGCGGTCCCCAATGGGAAGACCGACACAAATGGGGTCACACCCATCAGGAATATTGCAATGCACTGTCCCTGGTCCCGAGCAGAATTAAGAACAATTTTGTCTGAATTCCTGATCCCAGAAAAGATTTAGCCGCATGTCAAAGGTTCAGTAAGGACCTGGGTAACTCCACTGAACCTAACAACAAAGATTGGCGGACACTACTGAGGGCATGCCTGCCCTCTAGTATTGACCTTGTGAAATTTATAGCTGACTGCAAATTAGATGAAGAAGTACCCCTTACAGATGAGTATAATCAAGATAATGTAACCAGAATCAATCTGCAGCTGGGAGTATACTTCCCAGCTGTGGTAAAATGGAACAAAATTTTCTCCATCAAACAAATGGAAGGAGAAACTGCCTCTGAATATTTCCACCGGGCACTGGAGGAAATGGCTAAATATACTGGGATCGAGGAAATTGAGGCAAATGTACACCATAGAGAGGTAGCGGTGTCCGTCTTGATGGACGGTTTAAAGGAGGTATTAAGGAATAGGGTGCAAACCACTCAACCTAACTGGAGAGGTATGTCGGTGGCCGCCTTAAGAGAGACTGCTGTTGGGCACGACAGGAACATCACAAGACGCAGGGAGTCACAAAGTGATAAACTGATGGCTATAAGTATCCAAGCCCTTACAACAAGGCCGCCTCAGTCTAAATATCAGACCCCTGGTGGTAAGCCACATATGGTAAAATGTTACAATTGTAATAGGGAAGGTCATTTTTCACGTAACTACACCAGTAACCCACACAATGCATATAAAAACCCTAGACAACGACATGACATACGAGATTGGGATCAAGGACCGCAGAGACGGAGTTATGAGCCACACGCAGGGGAAACAAGAAGGTATCCCCCAAGAAGAGACTGGCAAGTCTCTGATAATTCCCATTTACCCCCTTCACAGGTAATAGCTGCCAGTGCGATGCAGGGAGGTCACCACGCACCATAGGGGCGAGGCCATACCTGTAATCTGCAGCCAGTTAAATTAATTGCGAGTCTTGGAAATGAACCTGAGGTCACAATTGATGTAGCTGGTAAATCTCTAAATTTCCTTGTAGATACGGGGGCGGCCAAGTCAGTGATAAATTCGACCGTGGGCATGAGAACCACTGGTAAAACAATTCCAGCCATGGGAGTAACAGGAGTAGTGCGACAATACCCTTTAAGCAAACCCGCATAGATTACGATAGGGCCTTTGCATACCAAGCATTCTTTTCTGCTGGCTGCATTGGCTCCGACTAATCTCCTAGGGAGAGATTTACTTTGCAAAATGTGATGCGTCATATACTGTACTCCTGAAGGTGTGTTCTTGGACATACCCGAAAACCACGCTCAGGAAGCGCAGGATATGCTAGACTCCCCAACAAGATTAATGTCACACACTGTTGTTGTAAATAGGTGTCCAAGGTAGAGGAAATGATTTCCCAGATACCGGAATCACTTTGGACCAAGGATGGACAAGACACTGGATTGATGGCAAACGTAGCCCCAGTAGTTGTGCAGGTAAAAGATGGTAGGATAGCTCCAAAAATCCCACAATACCCTCTGAAACCAGAGGTGGAGTTAGGAGTTTACCCTGTAATAGAGCGCTTGCTACAACAGGGCATTCTGGTAAGGACGTCCAGCACTGCCAATAGTCCCATCTTCCCTGTTAAAAAGAGTGGGGGGAGTGGTTACAGATTAGTGCAGGATCTAAGAGGGATCAACAAAATAGTTGAGAGTCAATTCCCTGTAGTGCCAAATCCAGCTGTCATCCTTATGCAAATCCCTCCCACTGCCAAATTTTTCACTGTGATTGACCTCTGCTCCGCCTTCTTCTCGGTACCTCTGCACCCTGACAGTCAATACTTATTCGCATTCACATACAGAGGAGTTCAGTACACTTGGACTCGATTACCACAAGGTTTCATAGACAGTCCAAGTATTTTCTCACAGGCCCTGCATGATTGTTTACAGTCTTTCCAACCAGAGAGTGGATCAATATTGATACAGTATGTGGATGATTTACTGCTGTGTTCAGATTCACTGGAAGCATCCCTGAGAGATACGAAACAACTCCTGTTTCATCTTTCAGACACAGGACACAAGGTTTCCAAGGACAAGTTACAATTATGCCAGACCCGTGTGAAGTATTTGGGACACTGTCTGACACAAGGACTGAGACACCTTACCGCTGATAGAATTCAAGCAATTCGTGACATGACCCTGCCACAAACCCAGCAACAGATTAGAACGTTTTTAGGAATGTGTGGGTATTGCCGTAACTGGATCCCAGGTTTTTCCATACTGGCCCTACCTTTGCAGGAGATGGTCTCATCAAGCAAACCTGATCGGATTTCGCACACAGAAGAATCTGAGATGGCATTTGAGAGACTCAAACAGTGCCTAACGCAGGCACCGGCATTAGGTATGCCAGACTATGGGAAACCCTTTGAGCTGTACGGAACAGAGAGTGCTGGGTGCGCAGCAGGTGTCTTAACCCAGAAGCATGGTGATGCCAGCAGGCCGGTAGCCTACTACAGCGCCCAGCTAGATACGGTAGCGCGATCCCTCCCCACATGCTTGCGAAGTGTTGCAGCAATAGCATTGCTAGTCACAGAGAGCAAAGATGTAGTGCTAGGACACAACCTCACAATTCATACACCACATGCAGTGTCAGCCTTACTGAATTCGGCCCAAACCAGACACGTCTCATCAGCGCGGTTTACAAGATGGGAATTGGCATTGATGGCCCCCGTAAACATCACCATAAGGAGATGCAGCGCATTAAATCCTGCAACGTATTTCCCAGGTGTGCCTGGACAGGCACAAAGGGTGGAGGATGAGAGTGATGGTGAAGGAGGATTTAATACAGGAGATGACACGCATGATTGTATGGAATATTTGACCCAAAATTTCACGGCAAGGCCTGACATCAGTGACAACCCACTGGAAGATGTAGATTTTACTTTCTACACTGACTGTAGTTGTCACAGACAGACGGACTCGGGAGACTTGTGTACTGGAAACGCAGTCGTAGATGACCAAAGTACCATAGAAGCAGAATCACTAGGCCCACCACACTCAGCACAAGTTGCTGAACTGGTTGCCCTAACCAGAGCATGTGAATTGGCTAAGTGCAAATCAGCCAATATTTACACAGATTCTAGGTACGCCTTCGGAGTAGTCCATGATTTCGGGGCCCTATGGCGCCTCAGAAATTTCATGACGGCAGCTGGCACACCCGTAGCGCATGCAGCCCACATCAAAAGACTTCTAACAGCGATACAGGAACCCGACAGAGTGGCTGTTATCAAGTGTAAAGCTCACACATATAGCCAAGACCCGGTATCACTTGGTAACAGCCGAGCAGACGAAGCTGCTAAATCAGCAGCTGGTAACCCCATACAAACAGATAGTACACGACTGATGGTATTTAATACTGTAAACACACAGAAATTGTGTGAAATGCAAAATTTGTGTTCCCCACAGGAAAAGGCAGTTTGGAGGTCAAAAGGATATGGCCAGGAGTCCTCAGGACTCTGGACAGATGGACACGGTAAGCCAGTGGCACCCAGAGCATACCTTCCAAGTCTAGCGGAAGCAGCACACGGGCTGACTCATCTAGGCAAAGAAGGAATGTGTAAGTTAGTAAGAGCTTATTGGTAAGCCCCAGGATTTTCTTCCCATGCGGGTAAAAGAGCGATGACATGTCTCACCTGCTTGAGGAAGAATATCGGAAAGGCAATACCAACAGAGCCATCCCATATCCCTCCAACAGATGGCCCTTTTCAGGTAATACAAATTGATTTCATACAATTGCCACCTTGTAGAAATGTAAAATATGTATTGGTCTGTATTGATGTGTTCTCAAATTGGGTTGAAGCATTCCCCGCGGCCACAAATACCGCTGTATTTACTGCAAAGAAAATTGTGCAGGAATTTGTGTGTAGGTATGGTATCCCTAGAATAATTGAAAGTGATAGGGGTACCCATTTTACAGGTGAAGTCTTTCAAACAATGTGTAAGTTGATGGGAATTAATAGTAAGCTGCACACTCCGTACCGCCCCCAGGCGAGTGCGAAGGTGGAAAGAGTTAACAGCACTATTAAAAATAAATTGAGCAAGGTAATGACTGAAACAGGACTGTTATGGCCTGAAGCTTTGCCAATCGTATTATACAGCATCAGAACCACTCCCAGGTCCCCTCTTAATCTGTCTCCTTTTGAAATTCTGTTTGGTCGACAACCCCATGTTATGATTAACCCCCAGGATGATTTGAAATGTAACAATGAAGTAACCGTAAAATACTTGGTTAAGATGAGTAAGCAATTGAGGAATCAGAATGATAATCTAAAGTTGGTGATTCCTGATATGCCAGACAGTAAACGCCATGACATTGAAACTGGGGATTATGTAATGATACAGAATTTTCTACGCTCAGGTTGCCTTATTGACAGATGGGAAGGACCATATCAAGTCTTATTGACCAGCACAACAGCATTGAAGGTTGCCGAGAGAGAGACTTGGGTCCATTCGTCTCATTGTAAAAAGGTCACTGACCCAGAGAGGTCCCGTGATAAAGAACAGACGGTAGAGGTTGTATCACTAGAGTGTCTGTTCAGGGAGGATTGAGACGACACCTGAGCACTGAGAATAATAAGACCAGAAGCTTGTCGAGTCAGTTTTCTTTTTTTTCCCATTTGTTATTTTCTCCAGTTCCCACCTCCCTCCTATTTCCTTTCCCCTGTCTTATTTTTCTCCTTTTTCTCCTCTAAGATGGACTTGCCCCAAGATACTGTGATCCGGATTTTCCTGTTGACCATGATGTTGACCAGAGCAGTCTGTTTCGGCGAGAGTACCATGGAGGTCGAGGAAGGATCGGGAATGGGTTCTGATGACCAGGATGGAGGCGTAAATTTCCAAGAGCAACATAATCTCCGAGTAAAGGCGAGTATCAGAAAACGATCTGGTAGCATTGATAATAGAAGAAATTGTGAAGGATTGTTAGATGAAGAGAACTGCATCTGTAGGCATTGTGACAATATAGTTGAGGATGGGTGCATCAAGAAATGTCAGTCCAGTTTTAATGTCCACATGGACCGGCATCCATTGAGTGACTATCACTCCCTAGTGGGTAAAGTGTTAAACCAGACAGACTGTTGGGTATGCTCTCAAGTACCTCAAGGTCATAGCAAATCAGGACTAGTACCATTCCCTTTAACTGTAGGAGGGGTACTTGAGCTAAGTGGTGGGAGGCCGGTTGACAAGAGGTTTAATAGCTCTAGTCCTCCTAGTTTGAAGCTCCACCAATATCATGTGGATAGGTCCTTAGTGTGCTTTAACATTTCCAATCCCCGAAAGCCGGGACATTGGGAAGTGTCATGGAGTAATCAAACCATGACCTTTTCATACAGAGCCGACAGAATGCCCATAGACACAGAACTTATACGCCAGATAGCCTACCATGGAAGATTTTTCCGGTATAGGTACACTCTAGGAAGTAAGACCATGCGAGTTGGAGAAGTATCACCAGGATACTGTGCACATATCGTACAACCTGATACGTGTACTAAACAGATGGGAGAGTTAGGGTTAGGAGATTTCACATGGAAAATTTGTAACATGATAATGTCATACTCCGTCCCATATGTTCTCCCCGATGATGCATATTTCATATGCGGGAGGAAGGCGTATAAGTGGCTTGCCCCAAACTCAGAGGGATTGTGTTATATTGGAAAAGTACTGCCTGAAGTAATGACTGTATCCCATAACAAAATGAAAGATATTCACCGCAGTGCCCAAGCTCCTTATACTCTTACACTCATTACGAGCACGTCGTTAAACGGCACCTGATAGAGAGGACAGAGCATTCAGCCTCTGATCTGATCCATGAATCCACCGTGATTCAATTCCTACTCGCGTTAGATATCACTCGTACCGCCAGAGGAGTGATAAATTATAAATATATATCTGCGCTTGCAAATTTATTAGACAATATCACCGAAATGTATGACGACACATTCAGGTACACTGGGAAAGAGTTACAAGCCTACAAAACAACTGGTTCAGCATAGGATGATTCTCAATTACCTCACAGCAGTGACAGGCGGGTATTGTGTTACCCTTGCAACTCAATATGGAATAAAGTGCTGCACGTACATTACAAACAGCACGGAGACCCAGCCGAGGTCATAGACCAAAAGATGGATGACATTTTGCAATTAAAATGGGAGTTTCGAAGGAAAAACAATCTCACACTCGCTGCTGTGGGTAATGAGCTGACCAGTTGGGTGTCATGGTTGAACCCACGAAATTGGTTCTCGGGCTTAGGAGAATGTGCCCAAGGTATTATTATGAATGTAGGGAAATTTCTTTTGTGTATTCTAGGAGTTGTCATATTGGTCGGACTGATATTTAGATGCGTTCGGGCTTTAACGAAGTGTAAAGGTAGTACTGGAGTGATGAGCCTGAGGAGCGAGGACACTGTAATAACAACAACTGATTTGATTTACGACCCAACGATAGAGACAATGTTGTGATGAAAATGTGATTCCACGGTCCGTTTCTTTCACCCGTTTCTCCTTTGATTTCCTCCAAGGTACAAAGACATCCGCTTGGAAGAAGAATTTGACAACCTCTTTTAATACAGACCATTGATGAACTATGCTACAAGCCCCAATTTCCCTAGTGACTTTAAATTTTACGATAGCCCCAAATATTATAGAGACTGTAATTTTCTGGAAAATGGAAAAACTTTTGCCGCCATTTATAGCAAAAACATCGGGAGACTACAGTCAACATGTACATCGAGACAAGACACAAGACAAGACTTCAATCGGCAAATGTATATTAAAACTCACATAGTTTATGACTGCTCCTTATCTTCACCTCTACAACCTTCAGGTAATGACACACATAGTCGATAGGGAATATAGACACATATATCAGCATTCACATGTTCCCCCCATTCATGTATCATCAACTAAACGTGCTCCCCATTTGTTGCAACCAAAAGCCAAAAAGAGCTCGGTAAAGTTTGACAGCCCATCCACAGACCCTTGATACGGGATAAGAAGGAATTCAAATGTATACTTCGCAATACCTTGAAGCTTGATTTAAAACATGTACGGCACGATGATACATGACCCCTCAAACATGGATTCGTACATACATGCTTCTACTATCTCACTAGGTCATACCTTTTTCCCACCTGCTCCTCTCCTCCCTTTACCCAATCATAAAATGGTATTTACATTATGACATATATTTTTCTTTTTGAACTGTTTTAGGAAGTGGCAGTTATTGATGACTGCCAAAGGGTGGACTGTCAAAGTCGGAAAAATATCATGCTACACGTTGCCATATATTCACCTCATGCGCTTGCCCGCTGCACGTGCACATTCTCTCCCGTGCGTGCGGATACTCGCAGCTGCGTGATGGCGCCTCCTCGGCCATGCGCTCGAGCGCATGGTATGTGCATTTACGGTAGAGTTTGTGTGCGTCTAGCGGGCGACCCAATCGTTAAATAATAAAACCAAATAGTATGTTTTATAGATAATGTTCCCCTTAATAATGACTTTAAGTTTGTTTAATGTAACTGGTCGCTGGACAGAGGAATTCCTCTTTGCATGATATGAAGGGTCAGACAGGGTTTGAGCAGTGGTGTTTGGTACCTAACTAAAGAACATTTTATTAGGAACAATCCGGTGCTGGTTAGGTAAAGATTAATCGCTCCTGCGTATAGTTATGGCCATTAGTAGTTTCTGGACATTTCATATATTTGCAGTTCATTATCCATGCGGCGGGAATTCTGAGATTCCCTCCCACCTGAGCAGTTTGATATAGTCACAGCCCACCTGTTCAAACTAACCTATGACATTTTGTTATAATGCGAGGAGACATTCCTGTGTCCAATGAACAATAAGATTGTAGGGCCCTTTGTAGTACACTGTATGTTGTGTATATAAGGGTCACTGTCCCCAGACCGGCCAGTACTCTCTCTCATCAACATTTATCTCTGATAATTGGAGGACTGGATCCGGTTGCGCTAGCAAGTGTTCCCCGTATGGTATATTTCTCTGTGGCCACTTTGTTACCCGTTTAAATGTTAGCCATTCATTCTTAGTCGATGTATTTGTGTTTGCGATCGTTCGCTATTGTGTATATTTCTGTTTAGTTATTCTATTAGATATTAATGTTAGCCTGTAGTGTATGAACTGTTCACTGTTTTCTTTTTCCCTTTTACTTAGCTAAATATTGTTAGTAAAGGTGTTGGAACCTTAGCAAGGTATTGTGTGTTTATTACATTGCTGAGGGTAATCGGAGCATCTCAATCGCTCAAACAGCTAGCTTACAGACCAAGGTTAAACAGCATTATAATCATTGCAGTATCTCAACACTAAGATTTACAGTATAAGCAATACTCTGTGTAAGGTTTAAAAGGTTATTATCTATGTGTACGCTCGCTGTGTGTATTCCGTACTCACAGCGCAGCGTGTGTACGTAACTTGCGTACCCACGTGCGAGGTCTTTGTACGCAAATAGCGTACGAAGTGCGTAGCACGTGCACGAGGGACAGCGGCCATTACGGCTTCACGTTATTAATAAATAGCTTGTGTTCTAAGAGTAAATAATCAGCTTTATCAGCTTCTTAATCATGCATATCAATACTCTACCAACTTCAGTCCTCAGAGACCTCTAACAGTGCATACTGGGGCATATGTATTAACCTGTAGAAGGCATAAGGAAGTGATAAACCAGTGATGCAAGGTGATAAACGCACCAACCAATCAGCTCCCCCCCCATCCCTCCAAAAAAATAATTTTATATATATATATATATATATAGAATTCCAAGCATAGCCGGCACTCGTGGACTAAAACATGGACAATACACCCAGTATCTTAAGCCAACGTTTCGGGGTTTTATTCCCTTTGTCAAGACCACATAAAATACAACAATGACATACCCTTATATATAACGTGCACCTTCACCATCACCATGTTTCCCGTCTGAGTCCCGATGACGTCATCATGGCGCGTCCGCGCCGGCGTGACGGGTACTCGTTGGGAAGTGAAACAGATAATACCCGTGTGTGCAATCAGCACAACTAAAAGTGAAAACATATATTTTACATAAAACAGACTGTCAAATGAAAAGGGCAATGAGATACGCTGCTAGCATACTAAGTATAACATACTGTATGAGATATAGGCTGCACTATAAAGAATAGGCAGAATGTGCGGTGGACAAATACAAACTCTACACCAGTGTATCTCGATCTAGTACTGTTCATAAAAAAATATGCATCATGTATGTTAAATAAATAGAACAATGACATCAGACTATAATACACGAGAAAAAATGCCACGATCAATTCTGCTGGTAATGAATCATAATGTGGGCACCTCTCGAACACATATATAATGTTCAAAGTGGTACCCATAGAAAGCAGAATGATGGGGGGGGGGGGGGGGGGGGGTGGGGGGGGGGGGGGGAAGCGGAATGAAAAACAGGCTATTGCCAATAAATTATAGGTGCTGATGCACATATCAATGCTGATACCTCTATATAAATGAAGTACATTATCATAGGAATGAGGTATATGTTAATGAGTCATTAAGACCATGCGGTTTATAGGTCTTGAGAGTGTGAATCCAAAATGTCTCTCTCTGTAATAATTTACGATCACCGATCACCGCGTCTGATGTTTACAGGGATACAGTCAATCATCTTGTAGCGCAAAGATGCTAGGTTGTGTTTTAATTCTGCAAAGTGCCTTGCTACTGGTTGGTCCGAGCCTTTGCCCTCCCAACGCTGCACGAATGCTGGACCTATGCATCGCCATACGTTCTTTCAGTTGTCTTTTAGTTTTGCCCACGTATAATAGGCTGCATGGGCATCTGATGAAATATACCACATAAGTGGAGGAACACGTAAGAATATGTTTAATGTTGTATTTTTTTCCTGTAATGCGGATGGGGGAAACGTGGAGCCTGGTTCCAGATAACTGCATGTTGTGCAGCCTGTACACCTATAATTTCCTGTTTTTTTTGGTCAGAAATGTTCTTTGGTGGGTATCTTGAACTGTGAAATGTCGTTATGGACGACTGTATCTTTAATACTGCGGCCTCGCTTGTAGGATAATAAGATGGAAGTGTCTCTTAACATGGGTAATTGCGGGTCTGTAGTTATGATTGGCCAGACTTTTCGTGCTCTCGCTGCCAATTTGTGGCTGATTCCTGAATATCCCTGTGGCCAAACCATCTTTTTTTCCAGAGATTTGTTCTTCATTGTATTTCCACTCAAAGCTTGTTCTCTGGTGAGTGTTAATGCATTGGTTTTGGCTATTTTTAATTTTTTGTAGTGATATCCTCTGAGTAAGAATTTATTTAACAGGTTGTCAATTTGTACTACGGCATCATCTTCATTGCTGCAGATTCTTCTTGCTCGCAGAAACTGCGAGTACGGTAAACCACGAATGGTGCCCGCCGGGTGATCGCTGAAAGCATGCAATACTGTATTGCGATCAGTTTCTTTGGTATATAGAGAAGTAGAGATGACATGTTCATGATTACTGGAAATGAGCACGTCCAAATAGTGGATGGATGATGTACTACTTTCCCAGGTGAACTTCACAGCTGGATCAAGTGTATTGATCTCCTTCATGTTTTCTTCAAACGAGATTTGGCTCCCTGACCAAAATACAAAAATGTCGTCGATGTAGCGACAATAATATTTGATCTGTTGTTTAACTGTGTCATTGCTAAGAAATAAATCTCTCTCCACCTCGGCCATAAAAATGTTTGCGAAACTTGGGGCCACACAGGACCCCATGGCACAACCAGAATGCTGGATGTACAGCTTGGAATCAACAGATCAAATATTATTGTCGCTACATCGACGACATTTTTGTATTTTGGTCAGGGAGCCAAATCTCGTTTGAAGAAAGCATGAAGGAGATCAATACACTTGATCCAGCTGTGAAGTTCACCTGGGAAAGAAACTGATCGCAATACAGTATTGCATGCTTTCAGCGATCACCCGGCGGATATCACTACAAAAAATTAAAAATAGCCAAAACCAATGCATTAACACTCACCAGAGAACAAGCTTTGAGTGAAATACAATGAAGAACAAATCTCTGGAAAAAAAGATGGTTTGGCCACAGGGATATTCAGGAATCAGCCACAAATTGGCAAGCGAGAGCACGAAAAGTCTGGCCAATCATAACTACAGACCCGCAATTACCCATGTTAAGAGACACTTCCATCTTATTATCCTACAAGCGAGGCCGCAGTATTAAAGATACAGTCGTCCATAACGACATTTCACAGTTCAAGATACCCACCAAAGAACATTTTCTGACCAAAAAAACAGGAAATTATAGGTGTACAGGCTGCACAACATGCAGTTATCTGGAACCAGGCTCCACGTTTCCCCATCCGCATACGGGAAAAAAATACAACATTAAACATATTCTTACGTGTTCCTCCACTTATGTGGTATATTTCATCAGATGCCCATGCAGCCTATTATACGTGGGCAAAACTAAAAGACAACTGAAAGAACGTATGGCGATGCATAGGTCCAGCATTCGTGCAGCGTTGGAGGGCAAAGGCTCGGACCAACCAGTAGCAAGGCACTTTGCAGAATTAAAACACAACCTAGCATCTTTGCGCTACAAGATGATTGACTGTATCCCTGTAAACATCAGACGCGGTGATCGTGATCGTAAATTATTACAGAGAGAGACATTTTGGATTCACACTCTCAAGACCTATAAACCGCATGGTCTTAATGACTCATTAACATATACCTCATTCCTATGATAATGTACTTCATTTATATAGAGTATCAGCATTGATATGTGCATCAGCACCTATAATTTATTGCAATAGCCTGTTTTTCATTCCCCTTTCCCCCCCCCCCCCCCCATCATTCTGCTTTCTATGGGTACCACTTTGAACATTATATATGTGTTCGAGAGGTGCCCACATTATGATTCATTACCAGCAGATTGATCGTGGCATTTTTCTCGTGTATTATAGTCTGATGTCATTGTTCTATTTATTTAACATACATGTTGCATATTTTTTATGAACAGTACTAGATCGAGATACACTGGTGTAGAGTTTGTATTTGTCCACCGCACATTCTGCCTATTCTTTATAGTGCAGCCTATATCTCATACAGTATGTTATACTTAGTATGCTAGCAGCGTATCTCATTGCCCTTTTCATTTGACAGTCTGTTTTATGTAAAATATATGTTTCACTTTTAGTTGTGCTGATTGCACACACGGGTATTATCTGTTTCACTTCCCAACGAGTACCCGTCACGCCGGCGCGGACGCGCCATGATGACGTCATCGGGGACTCAGACGGGAAACATGGTGATGGTGAAGGTGCACGTTATATAAGGTATGTCATTGTTGCATTTTATGTGGTCTTGACAAAGGGAATAAAACCCCGAAACGTTGGCTTAAGATACTGGTGTATTGTCCATGTTTTAGTCCACGAGTGCCGGCTATGCTTGGAATTCTATGCTAATTGAAAACCAGGGCACCGTGGCAGTTACCTCGTTACAGCAGGAGTGCCGGACACAAGTTGTTGGATATATATATATATATATTAAAATTGAAAAAGAAAAAAAGAAAATAAATAAGAAACAAATTCAAAACAGATATCCCTCAGACCAGCAGACCCCAGTAATGCACACATGCTATGTGTGTGTGTGTGTGTGTGTGTGTGTGTGTGTGTGTGTATGTGTATATATATATATATATATATATATATATATATATATTTATATATATATATATATAAAATCTCTAGCTGTCACAGTGATGAAAATGAGCAGTCTCAGCATTATAGATCAGGGCAATATACTGCATATAAGCTTAAGTAAACTAGTTTAAATGAGCTGCAGGGGTTAACACCAGTCACAGTTGAGTATGTGTGTGTTTTTTACCTCTGGTCCTCTTGCTGTCCTGCTTCCATCCATCACTGTGCTGTCAGCGGGCTGAATGCAATGCTGTGTGGGGCCAGAGAAAGGTCAGCAGCTGACCACATTCGTAGCTAGGGCGGGCGGTATACTTTTTCGGCTTGCCGCTGAGGAAGGGAAACTAGACGTTTCCCTGACTCCCTACCTCCAGCAGCGGCGGCCATCTTTCTGCAATGCCTCATGGGATTTGTAGTCTCTATGCTACTGCATAAAGTCTAAGCAGTAGCACACATGACAACAAATCCTATTTTTCTTCACTAGATTCTCTACTGTGTCAGACGCAGCTGATCCCAGCGCCCTATCCAATCCCGCACCCGGGCCACATGCCCCCCTAGCCCCCCCCCCTAGTTACGGCTCTGGCATTATCACCTTTCACATATCACTGGTTTATCACTTCCTTATGCCTTCTCCAGGTTAATACATCTGCCCCACTGCATGTTCCAGATTTCCTGGTTGCTGCACAGGTGTATTCATTATCAGTGCCGTAACTAGACATTTTAGCGCTGTGTGCAAGAAACAGCATTGGCGCACTCCCTCTTTACTCACAATAGGGCCAGTGAGCACCAGAGGCACGCTTAAAAAATATAGGGGTGTGGCTTCATGGTGAATGGGTGTGGCCACAAAATAATACCAATTCATATTACGCTGCACAGAAGGCAGAGTCCCTATTTTACACATTATGGCAGGCAGAGTCCGCTTTTTACACAGTACGGCAAGCAGAGTCCCCTCTTTACACAGTACGGCAGGAAGAGTCCCCTTTTTACACATTATGGCAGAGGGGGTAATTCAGAGTTGATTGTAGCAGCAAATTTGTTAGCAGTTGGGAAAAACCATGGGGGTCATTCCGAGTTGTTCGCTCGCAAGCTGTTTTTAGCAGCATTGCACACGCTAAGCCGCCGCCTACTGGGAGTGAATCTTAGCATAGTAAAATTGCGAACGAAAGATTCGCAATATTGCGATTACACACCTCTTAGCAGTTTCTGAGTAACTTCAACCTTACTCGGCATCTGCGATCAGTTCCTGGTTTGACGTCACAAACACACCCAGCGTTCGCCCAGACACTCCTCCGTTTCTCCAGCCACTCCCGCGTTTTTCCCAGAAACGGTAGCGTTTCTTTCCCACACACCCATAAAACGGCCTGTTTCCGCCCAGAAACACCCACTTCCTGTCAATCACACTACGATCGCCTGAACGAAGAAAAAGCCGTGAGTAAAATACCTAACTTCATTGCAGATTTACTTGGCGCAGTCGCAGTGCGAACATTGCGCATGCGCACTTAGCGGAAAATCGCTGCGATGCGAAGAAATTTACCGAGCGAACAACTTGGAATGACCCCCCATGTGCACTTCAGGTGTGGCAGATATAACATTTGCAGAGAGAGTTAGATTTGGGTGGGTTATTTTGTTTCTGTGCAGGGTAAATACTGTCTGTTTAATTTTTACACTGCAATTTAGAATTCAGTTTGAACACAATCCACCCACATTTAACTCTCTGCACATGTTACATCTGCCCCCCCCCCTGCAGTGCACATGGTTTTGCCCAGCTGATAACAAAATTGCTGCTGCAAACAACTCTGAATTACCCACAGAGTCCCCTTTTTACCCAGTACGGCAGGCAGTCTTCTTTCTACACAGTACGGCAGGCAGAGTCCCCTTTTTACACAGTACGGCAAGCAGAGTCCCCTTTTTACACATTACTGCAGGCCAGGGGCGAAAGTACATACCAGATGCCCCGAGGTGGAAGAGGCAATGGTGCCCCCCTCCCCCGCACACATAACCACATACAGTATATGCACACAGCCACATATATAAATATACACACACAACCACATATATACCTATGCACACAGCCACATATATACATATATTCACACAACCACATATATACATATATGCACAGTGCACACAGATATATATATATATATATATATATATACTCACTCACTCTCTTAGTCCCCGCCCCAGCACTCTTCCCTGTCAGTCCCCTCTCCTCTCACCAGTTCCTCCTCATGCAGCTGCCACTGCTGGACCTGCCTCTGCCGGCTTGTCAGGAGGCGGAGAGTAGTTAAGGGATCCGTTCACCTGGAGAGCCATAAAGCGGGAGACAGGCAGCCGGAGTGTAAGGAGGTGGGCAGTGGGGGACAGGAGTCGGGAGCTGGGCAGCAGGGGACAGGAGGTGGTAGCCAGGAGGCAGGGGATAGGAGGCGGCAGCAAGGGACAGGAGGCTGGAGCCGGGCACGGGGGTCAGGATGCGGGCACACTGCAAACATCACCTCCCCTTTGGATGCTCGCTACAGCTGCAGCACACAGTACAGGCGGCTTGTAATAAGTCAGACCGACTCATTACAATGCCGCAGACTTTGGGGATGCTGTCAGTTGCGCCCTCAGGGTGACTGCGCTGTGTGCCAGGCACCGGTGGCACACACGTAGTTAAGGCCCTGTTCATTATGACAGGCATACACGGCCATATAAAATGGGTTGGGTATGCAAATTCTCCTGTTTTTTTTTTTTTTTTTTTAAAGTGCCAATTATTTACATGGCAAAATCAGTCTGGTTTTGCCATGTAAATGATTGCCACTTTTAAAAAAAACAGGAGAATTTGACCAAAATCTCTCACTTTCTGATTATTACATTACATTACCTATTACATTCCCCCTGAGAGTTGAAGGTAACCAGCCTCTGGTATTAGCCTATATTCCCACCCTATAGCAGTCATCACATCATCATACCCTCCAACATTTTACACAGAAAAATCGGTACAAATCCGGAAAAGGGGCGTGGCCGCGGGTAAAGGGGGCGTGGACACGCCCCTTTTCCTATACTTTCAATGGAAGTTTGGGGAGCCAAAAATCGGTACAGACCATGAAAAAAAGGTACTGTACCTATTAAAAAGGTACAGTTGGAGGGTATGCATCATGTGTTCTCCCCTATAGTATGTCTGCTGAGGACTGCACATTTATACTGATACGTGGTGAATAAGGCCGATATTACAAATGTTGTAAGTGGGCAGGTCCTGATGCTTGGCCTGATGAAACAATGGAGAGATTACAGAGTCCTGAATGGTGACTAGTGTTAAACCATTGAGCATTATGCACAATATAAATCACAAATCAATGATCTATTAGAAAAAAAGAGAAGGCACATAAATCCTCTCTAGAATAACGCAGGATGCTAATGGTGGGTCCACGCCACTAACCGAGTGGGAATAGAACCTGTGGCAAGCAAAGCTGGGAAAGATGTGTAGCCAGTGCAGCAAGACCAGAAGGAGACTCGCTGCTGTGATTCCGGCAGACAGGATGGTGCTGTCGGTATAGTCGGTGGCGTAACTTTCTCACAGTCACCCAGAGGCAAGATAAATGTTGGTGCCCCCCCTCCCATGCCGACTCTATTTAAAGCAAATTTAAACCTGACTTATGGTTATGCAGACAACAAAAATACAAGTAAGCATACCTAGTATCAGTGGTGCAAGTAGAAAAAATGTCTTACAGGTACTGTGTGCGGGCGCCGAAGGTGCGCGTGCCAAAAATGGGTGTGGCCAAATGTCATATGGGGCGTGGCCAATGAAAATGTGGGTGTGATACACATATGGGGGAGGGGCAGATACACATATGACCCCCACAGTGCCAGATACACGTTGCCCCACAGTGCCAGATACACGTTGCCCCACAGTGCCAGATACACGTATGCTCCCCACAGTGCCAGATACACGAATGCCCCCCACAGTGCCAGATACACGAATGCCCCCCACAGTGCCAGGTATACATTGCCCCCCACAGTGCCAGATATACATTGCCCGCTACAGTGCCAGGTGTACATTGCCCGCTACAGTGCCAGGTGTACATTGCCCCCCACAGTGCCAGGTGTACATTGCCCCCCACAGTGCCAGATATACATTGCCCCCCACAGTGCTGCCTCCCCCCCTTCCCCAGCTCACCGCTGCTGCTGTTGTGTTGTCTCCCGTGTGTGAGGGGAGGAGAGCGCAGCCTGTGCCTCTCCTTCCCCTCAGTCTCCAGCGGGTGAGTTCAATATTCAACGCCGATCCGTGAGCCAATCAAAGCTCCGCGAGCTCTGATTGGCTCACGGGCGGCGCTGATTTGAACGAAGACACTGAGGGCAGGAGAGGCGCAGGCTGCGCTCTCCTCCCCTTACATCAGCGGTAGCAAGCGGCGGCCCGTCGGTGTGGGTACGGCATACCCACGGCGAAATTCTTAAGGGTACGCCGTACCCACCCGTACCCGCATACTTGCACCACTGCCTAGTATGCAAAATTATGTGAATAAAGCCCGTAATGTTGGTAAATTGGCTGTTGGAGTTTATTGTTGCTGAATGATTTATAGACCACTGAGTGCCGCTGCTCGGACTGTATATATGTACAGTATACTGTATGTGTCCAATATATACCATAGATGAAAGCAACTTAGACAATAAATGCAGCTTGGACCATGGCTAGCTTCATCCTGATGAGGAGGTATTAAACTTTCAAATATCCAAAAATAAAGACCAAACAATGGCAACTTAGATTAATAAAAACTATTATGCCTGGCTCTCCCTGTAATGGAATAAAGTAGTTGATAGCAAATACGTACTTGGCAAGCATCCAAGAATGCAGCACTCCAAATAAGACACTGTCACAGTGCCGCTAATTATGCAACTGTGACTGTGTCTTTTTTTTGTTTTGCTGGGCTGCTGCATTCTTGGCTGATTGTATGTATGTATGTATGTATGTATGTATGTATGCATGTATGTATGCATGTATGTGTGTATATATATATATATTTCTCTATCGTCCTAAGTGGATGCTGGGGTTCCTGAAAGGACCATGGGGAATAGCGGCTCCGCAGGAGACAGGGCACAAAAGTAAAGCTTTTACAGGTCAGGTGGTGTGTACTGGCTCCTCCCCCTATGACCCTCCTCCAGACTCCAGTTAGATTTTTGTGCCCGGCCGAGAAGGGTGCAATTCTAGGTGGCTCTCATAAAGAGCTGCTTAGAGAAAGTTTAGCTTAGGTTTTTTATTTTACAGTGATTCCTGCTGGCAACAGGATCACTGCAACGAGGGACAGAGGGGAGAAGAAGTGAACTCACCTGCGTGCAGGATGGATTGGCTTCTTGGCTACTGGACATGAAGCTCCAGAGGGACGATCACAGGTACAGCCTGGATGGTCACCGGAGCCACGCCGCCGGCCCCCTCACAGATGCTGAAACATGAAGAGGTCCAGAATCGGCGGCTGAAGACTCCTGCAGTCTTCTTAAGGTAGCGCACAGCACTGCAGCTGTGCGCCATTTTCCTCTCAGCACACTTCACACGGCAGTCACTGAGGGTGCAGGGCGCTGGGGGGGGAGCGCCCTGGGAGGCAAATGAAAACCTTTAAAAAGGCTAAAAATACCTCACATATAGCCCCAGAGGCTATATGGAGATATTTACCCCTGCCTAAATGTACTAAATAGCGGGAGACGAGCCCGCCGGAAAAGGGGCGGGGCCTATCTCCTCAGCACACGGCGCCATTTTCTGTCACAGCTCCGCTGGTCAGGAAGGCTCCCAGGTCTCTCCCCTGCACTGCACTACAGAAACAGGGTATAACAGAGAGGGGGGGCAAAATAAATGGCTATATATATATTAATATAAAAGCAGCTATAAGGGAGCACTTAATCATAAGGCTATCCCTGTCATATATAGCGCTTTTTGGTGTGTGCTGGCAGACTCTCCCTCTGTCTCCCCAAAGGGCTAGTGGGTCCTGTCTTCGTATAGAGCATTCCCTGTGTGTCTGCTGTGTGTCGGTACGTGTGTGTCGACATGTATGAGGACGTTATTGGTGTGGAGGCGGAGCAATTGCCAAATATGAGGATGTCACCTCCTAGGGGGTCGACACCAGAATGGATGCCTTTATTTGTGGAATTACGGGATAGCGTCAACTCGCTTAAGCAGTCGTTTGCCGACATGAGGCGGCCGGACACTCAATTAGTGCCTGTCCAGGTGCCTCAAACACCGTCAGGGGCTGTAAAACGCCCCTTGCCTCAGTCGGTCGACACAGACCCAGACACAGGCACTGATTCCGGTGGTGAAGGTGACGAATCAACCGTATTTTCCAGTAGGGCCACACGTTATATGATTTTGGCAATAAAGGAGATGTTACATTTAGCTGATACTACAGGTACCACTAAACAGGGTATTCTGTGGGGTGTGAAAAAACTACCAGTAGTTTTTACCGAATCAGAAGAATTAAATGACGTGTGTGATGAAGCGTGGGGTGCCCCGATAAAAAACTGCTAATTTCAAAGAAGTTATTGGCTTTATACCCTTTCCCGCCAGAGGTTAGGGAGCGCTGGGAAACACCTCCTAGGGTGGACAAAGCGCTAACACGCTTATCAAAACAAGTGGCGTTACCCTCTCCTGAGACGGCCGCACTTAAAGATCCATCAGATAGGAGGATGGAAAATATCCAAAAAGGTATATACACACATGCAGGTGTTATACTACGACCAGCTATTGCGACTGCCTGGATGTGCAGTGCTGGGGTAGTTTGGTCAGAGTCCCTGATCGAAAATATTGATACCCTGGACAGGGACAATATTTTACTGTCGTTAGAACAAATAAAGGATGCATTTCTTTATATGCGTGATGCACAGAGAGATATCTGCACACTGGCATCACGGGTAAGTGCTATGTCCATTTCGGCCAGAAGAGCTTTATGGACACGACAGTGGACAGGCGATGCGTAGAGGAGTTATTTGGGGTCGGTCTATCGGATTTGGTGGCCACGGCTACGGCCGGGAAATCCACCTTTCTACCTCAAGTCACTCTCCAACAGAAAAAGGCACCGACCTTTCAACCGCAGCCCTTTCGTTCCTTTAAAAATAAGAGAGCAAAGGGCTATTCATATCTGCCACGAGGCAGAGGACGAGGGAAGAGACAGCAACAGGCAGCTCCTTCCCAGGAACAGAAGCCCTCCCCGGCTTCTACAAAAGCCTCAGCATGACGCTGGGGCTTCGCAAGCGGACTCGGGGGCGGTAGGCGGTCGTCTCAAAAATTACAGCGCGCAGTGGGCTCACTCGCAGGTAAATCCCTGGATCCTGCAGATAATATCTCAGGGGTACAGGTTGAAATTAGAGACAGAGCCACCTCGCCGTTTCCTGAAGTCTGCTTTACCAACGTCCCCCTCAGAAAGGGAGACGGTTTTGGAAGCCATTCACAAGCTGTATTCTCAGCAGGTGATAGTCAAGGTACCTCTTCTACAACAAGGGAAGGGGTATTATTCCACTCTTTTTGTGGTACCGAAGCCGGATGGCTCGGTAAGGCCTATTCTAAATCTGAAGTCCTTGAACCTGTACATAAAGAAGTTCAAGTTCAAGATGGAGTCACTCAGAGCAGTGATAGCGAACCTGGAAGAAGGGGACTTTATGGTATCCTTGGACATCAAGGATGCGTATCTCCACGTTCCAATTACCCCTCACACCAGGGGTACCTCAGGTTCGTTGTACAAAACTGTCACTATCAGTTTCAGACGCTGCCGTTTGGTTTGTCCACGGCACCTCGGGTCTTTACAAAGGTAATGGCCGAGATAATATTTCTTCTTCGAAGAAAAGGCGTATTAATTATCCCATACTTGGACGATCTCCTAATAAGGGCAAGGTCCAGAGAACAGCTAGAGATGGGTTTAGCACTATCTCAAGAGGTGCTAAAGCAGCACGGATGGATTCTGAATATTCCAAAATCCCAATTAATGCCGACAACTCGTCTGCTGTTCCTGGGGATGATTCTGGACACAGTTCAGAAAAAGGTTTTTCTTCCCGAAGAAAAAGCCAAGGAGTTATCTGACCTGGTCAGGAACCTCCTAAAACCAGGAAAGGTGTCTGTACATCAATGCACAAGAGTCCTGGGAAAAAATGGTAGCTTCTTACGAAGCAATCCCTTTCGGCAGATTCCATGCAAAGGGAGCTGCTGGACAAATGGTCAGGGTCGCATCTTCAGATGCACCTGCGGATAACCCTGTCGCCGAGGACAAGGGTATCCCTTCTGTGGTGGTTGCAGGAGGCTCATCTATTGGAGGGCCGCAGATTCGGCATGCAGGATTGGATCCTGGTGACCACGGATGCCAGCCTGAGAGGCTGGGGAGCAGTCACACAGGGAAAAAATTTCCAGGGAGTGTGGTCGAGCCTGAAAAAGTCTCTTCACATAAGCATTCTGGAACTAAGAGCAATCTACAATGCTCTAAGCCAGGCGGAACCTCTGCTTCAAGGAAGACCGGTGTTGATCCAGTCGGACAACATCACGGCAGTCGCCCATGTAAACAGACAGGGCGGCACAAGAAGCAGGAGGGCAATGGCAGAAGCTGCCAGGATCCTTCGCTGGGCGGAGAATCACGTGATAGCACTGTCAGCAGTATTCATCCCGGGCGTGGACAACTGGGAAGCAGACTTCCTCAGCAGACACGACCTTCACCCGGGAGAGTGGGGACTTCATCCAGAAGTTTTCCACATGCTATTAAACCGTTGGGTAAAACCAATGGTGGACATGATGGCGTCTCGCCTCAACAAAACACTGGACAGGTATTGCGCCAGGTCAAGAGATCCGCAGGCAATAGCTGTGGACGCGCTGGTAACACCTTGGGTGTACCAGTCGGTATATGTGTTTCCTCCTCTGCCTCTCATACCAAAGGTATTGAGGATTATACGGCAAAGAGGAGTAAGACTAGTGGCTCCGGATTGGCCAAGAAGGACTTGGTACCCGGAACTTCAAGAGATGGTCACGGACGATCCGTGGCCTCTACTTCTGAGAAGGGACCTGCTTCAGCAGGGTCCTTGTCTTTTTCAAGACTTACCGCGGCTGCGTTTGACGGCATGGCGTTTGAATGCCAGATCCTAAAAGGAAAAGGCATTCCAGAAGAAGTCATTCCTACCTTGATAAAGGCAAGGTAGGGAGTCACCGCGAAGCTTTATCGCCGTATTGGGCGAAAATATGTTGCGTGGTGCGAGCAGCGGAGTGCTCCGATGGAGGAATTTCAACTGGGTCGTTTTCCTACATTTCCTGCAATCAGGATTGTCTTTGGGTCTCAAATTGGGATCTATTAAGGTTCAAATTTCGGCCCTATCAATATTCTTCCAAAAAGAATTGGCCTCGGTCCCTGAGGTCCAGATTTTTATCAAAGGAGTACTGCATATACAGCCTCCTGTGGTGCCTAAGGTGGCACCGTGGGATCTAAATGTAGTTTTAGATTTCCTCAAATCCAATTGGTTTGAACCACTAAAGAATGTGGATTTGAAATATCTCACATGGAAAGTGACTATGTTACTGGCCCTGGCTTCGGCCGGGAGAGTATCTGAACTGGCGGCTTTGTTTTATAAAAGCACTTATTTAATTTTCCATTCGACATAGGGCAGAGCTGCGGACGCGTCCGCATTTTCTCCCTAAGGTGGTATCAGCGTTTCACCTGAACCAGCCTATTGTAGTGCCTGCGGCTACAGACGACTTGAAGGACTCCAAGTTGTTGGACGTTGTCAGAGCCTTAAAAATATACATTTAAAGGACGGCTGGAGTCAGAAAATCTGACTCGCTGTTTATACTGTATGCACCCAACAAGTTGGGTGCACCTGCTTCTAAGCAGTCGATTGCTCGTTGGATTTGTAACAAAATTCAACTTGTACATTCTGTGGCAGGCCTGCCACAGCCTAAATCTGTTAAGGCCCATTCCGCAAGGAAGGTGGGCTCATCTTGGGCGGCTGCCCGAGGGGTCTCGGCATTACAACTCTGCCGAGCAGCTACGTGGTCAGGGGAGAACACGTTTGAAAATTTTTGCAAATTTGATACCCTGGCAAAGGAGGACCTGGAGTTCTCTCATTCGGTGCTGCAGAGTCATCCGCACTCTCCCGCCCGTTTGGGAGCTTTGGTATAATCCCCATGGTCCTTTCAGGAACCCCAGCATCCACTTAGGACGATAGAGAAAATAAGAATTTACTTACCGATAATTCTATTTCTCGGAGTCCGTAGTGGATGCTGGGCGCCCATCCCAAGTGCGGATTATCTGCAATACTTGTACATAGTTATTGTTAACTAATTCGGGTTATTGTTTAGGAAGCCATCTTTCAGAGGCTCCTCTGTTATCATACTGTTAACTGGGTTTAGATCACAAGTTGTACGGTGTGATTGGTGTGGCTGGTATGAGTCTTACCCGGGATTCAAAATCCTCCCTTATTGTGTACGCTCGTCCGGGCACAGTACCTAACTGGAGTCTGGAGGAGGGTCATAGGGGGAGGAGCCAGTACACACCACCTGACCTGTAAAAGCTTTACTTTTGTGCCCTGTCTCCTGCGGAGCCGCTATTCCCCATGGTCCTTTCAGGAACCCCAGCATCCACTACGGACTCCGAGAAATAGAATTATCGGTAAGTAAATTCTTATTATATATATTAATTAGTGATGTGCACCGAAATTTTTTCGGGTTTTGGATTCGGACGCGTTTTGGCAAAACTTCCCTGAAAAATTTTTGGTCGGATTCGGGTGTTTTTTTTTTTTTACAAAAAACCCCCTCAAAAACAGCTTAAATCATAGAATTTGGGGGTCATTTTGATCCCATAGTATTATTAACCCCAATAACCATAAATTTCCAGTCTATTCTGAACACCTCACACCTCACAATATTATTTTTAGTCCTAAAATTTGCACCGAGGTCGCTGGATGGCTAAGCTAAGCGACCAAGGCCAGACACAAACACCTGGCCCATCTAGGAGTGGCACTGCAGTGTCAGACAGAATGGCACTAAACAAAATAGTCCCCAAACAGCACATGATGCAGAGATAAAAAAAAATATATATATATATATATATATATGTATATATATATGTGTGTATGTGTATATATATATATATATATATATATATATATATATATATTATACACACACTGGTGGTCAGCAAAATTCTGCACTGTCCTTCTACTATAATACTGTGCACAACTACAATGCAGCACAGATATGGATAGTATACTTGACGACACAGAGGTAGAGCAATGGACTACTGTACAGTACTGCTATATATATACTGGTGGTCAGCAAAATTCTGCACTGTCCTCCTACTATAATACTGCACACAACTACAATGCAGCACAGGTATGGATGGATAGTATACTTGACGACACAGAGGTAGAGCAATGGACTACTGTACCGTACTGCTATATATATATATATATATACTGGTGGTCAGCAAAATTCTGCACTGTCTTCCTACTATATACTGCACACAACTACAATGCAGCACAGGTATGGATGGATAGTATACTTGACGACACAGAGGTAGAGCAATGAACTACTGTACCGTACTTCTATATATATACTGGTGGTCAGCAAAATTCTGCACTGTCCTTTTACTATATACTACAATGCAGCACAATATGGAGCGTTTTTCAGGAAGAGAACGTAGATATTTGCAGCACACTGAGCACAGATATTTGCAGCACACTGAACACAGAAACTGAGAGAATGCAGCCACATCCTCTCGCTATCATCTCCAATGCACGAGTGAAAATGGCGGCGACGCGCGGCTCCTTATATAGAATACGAATCTCGCGAGAATCCGCCAGCGGGATGAAGACGTTCAGGCGCGCTCGGGTTAACCGAGCAAGGCGGGAAGATCCGAGGCTGCCTCGGAACTGTGTAAAATAGGTGAAGTTCGGGGGGGTTGGTATCTTGATGAGCCGAACCCGCTCATCTGTAATATTAATAAATATATATATATATATATATATATGGGATGAGCTCATCTTTTGATATAAAACATCACTTTGTCTCTAAATATATTAGATCGTTTTTTCATCCCCTATTTATGTTAGCAGCGTGCGTTCCTCCGGCTTCGGCCGCTGGAACGCACAGGACTTCCTGTTTATGGCCCCTGGCGTGTATGGACCGATTCGGTCCCTCCGGCCCGTGGGGTTAATGCAGATGTGTCTATTTGGTGGCAAGGGGACTGTGCTCGTGATGCGGGGACTTTGTCCCCTTGCAAGTGTCATGCGCTGTGTGTCCGCTAAGGTGTTTGCAGCATGCGTTCCACCAGGCTTGGCGGTTGGAACGCATGACACTTACTGTTTCCGGTCCCCCGGCGCATGAAGCGCTATTTTGTGTATTCCCTCTGTTGTACTGTGACTATTAATGCATACACATGCATACTGATTGCTTATTTGGCCTTTTGTGCTGGTGGTAAATGGTTAATGAAGTGGAATAAAGGTTTGGATAATTATTCAGGTGACTATTGAAGTTGACCCCTCACACCCTTGATACTTCCTGGTCAAGGGGTATATAAATCCCCTGCTTAGATCCAGTTGGTGCATGCAGCCCTGGTTTGTGCAGTGTTCCACATGATTCTGTGAGTAACTATGTTGGGTTTGTCCCACTGATTAAGCTTGATGTTTGTATAATCCTGTAATCTTTTGATTTGGGTTTATTTATTGTTTGTAGCTATGGATTTGATGTGGGAGAACGCTTAACCCAGGGGCTGCCCTATGTGTATCCTCTTGGACCTATAGGTATTTATTGATCGTTGATTATGGCTTTTTTGATATATATTTCTTAGCCTCAGATGCACATTGTTTAAACAGAGTATATGTGTAATCACAGTGGCTGAATGTCCTTTTTGAGATCCTGCAGCTGTTAACCCTGTGTGGGAGAATGCCTTATCTACAGTAGGTGTAGTCTTGTGCACACCTCTCCAGACCCATAGGTATTTATGTGGTAACAAGGTTTGATATATACATTTGATTCTGATACACGTCTATAATAGAGATATCCTTTGATTACAGCAGTGGTTTGGTTGCAGAGCTGTGACTATATGGACATTCTCCACACTTGGTATACAGCAGTTCAGACATGCAGCCCCATTGGAATGTGCTGATAGAGGTGAGGAGGGGTAGGCCTTGCATGCATTTTAAGACCAGTGGTGAACACAGGGTGTTATTGTATTCCTCCTTGTAGTCTCACTACTCTGCCACCTGTTTTTGGTATATGAGTTCCTTTTTTCTAAATCTGGTATTATGTAGTAGTTTATGTTGATACAAGCACTGTCGCTAATATTGTTATATATTGGGACCTGGGAGGCTCAGTTATGTTTATGTTCTATTTTTTTCTAGATATACTTTTAATTATTCGGCTTCATTATATTATGATTGGATGATTAATGTATGGCCCTTCTTGAAAAAGATCCTGGTTTTTGGATCGAAACGTCGAAACCTTTGAGGCTACAATAAAAAAATTCTATTGAAGAAATGTGTGGACTTTATACACAGTGAGAGTGCACCCTCCACCACGTGGAATTCTCATTATATATATATATATATATATATATATATATATATATATATATATATATATATATATATAAAATTACAAAAGTCATTTGTTTTGGTGTCTTCCCCCTCATGACCCCTCTCCCAATAGAGCCTGCACTTACAGTGTAGTTGGTATACAGTTTCAGAAGTCTGTCCCGGCCATACACATTGTTGTCCTGAGGCTGACAGCCCGCTTCCCCACACTGTGTCCTGGCGGCTCTGGGAAGCAGGCGGATGTCACATGACATCCGTGACCAGAGCAAAGCAGCAGAGGAGCGAGCACTGCTGATACTTATTGGCGCTGCACTCGCTCGCCTACTCCTATAGCAGCTCCTGCTGCAGAATGTGTACTACAGACAGACTGAACGGGGGACATCGGAGTAGATGCCGACCGTGATGTGCGCCTTTCGGGGCAGGAGCACGGTGGCAGCCGACTCCATTGTCTCCGGCAGTTCCGCCCCTGGGTATAGTGACAACTGGCATCCCGTCTGCAGGGATGTCATATGTATCCCATCAATACAAGCCAGAGCATTTTCTGGAGGGCTGCCAGCATACGATATAAACAAACATATAGGAAAAAAATTGATAATAAAAATGTTAATGGCTTCCATGACCTTCCTTATTTGAAGCTAGTTTGCTCACATTAGGGTGGTGACTTGTAATCTGGAGTCAAAAACATATTTCAGAAGCTAGTACTATTATTGGACTGTGAGCAGGTGCAATCACCAAATTTTGAATTCCCCTTTTTGTCTTTTGATGGTGGACCCTGCTGCCCTCTGTGAGTATGACTATTGACCTTCTATTGCTTGTTCCTTGGCGCCGAGAAAAAGGTTCTTGGCTCGGATCCCTTTCTCCTTGCAAGGCAGTGTGATGTGATGTCTACTCTTCACACAGTACTAAACTATTCTATATACAGTATGTACTCTGTATATCATAAATGATATTAATATATCTATGGTGATACAAGTGTAAATATAACAATTCAAAGTCAGATCCCTGAAAGGCACTTTGGAAATCACTTATCTTGGATGAGGTTCCTACTTCCTACACTCTGTACTTGGAGGTATTGTTTTTGGATGGCATTATCAGAGACATCAGGTTACTTTCCTGGAAGACTGTGCACTGAACTTTTAAAACATTTGCACAATGAAACAACTGAGAGGTGACACAAAAGCTATTGACAATAATTCTTGGCTCGTTGTTTTTTCAGGAATCATGTTTTTTTTTTTTTTTTTTAATCAGGTTTTTATTAAGGATTTTCAATGTATAAACAGAAGAAGGGGGAAACACCCATATATATACAGGTAGAAAAACATCCATATCAACAGTGTACAATAATAATTACAAGTCTAGTCGTACAGATGTCAAAGGGAGGGTATTCAACTCCATGGAGATGAATGGATGCAATAGGGGTAGAATATACCAAGTAATATAGAAAATGGAGTTGTTCTACCTTAGGTAAAAGTGTTTTCATATGCAGTGCTTATATAGAGTAATTGAATAAGAGAGTAAAAGAATAGGAGCGCCCGAGGGCAATAAGATAGAAATAGAGAGAAGTGAGAAGTAGGAGAGGGAGAGGGTAAGAAAAGGAAAGATGGGGTTGTAGAAGTTGGGGTAGGGGGGGGGGGGTTACCACTTAACAAGTCAATGGAATGTAGAGAATTAAGATTTCAGTTATCATCCAGGGGAGTGGCTAAGTAAGCCTGGGAGGTTTTGTATTCCAACCAGGGGGACCATGTGGATTCGAATTCACGAGATTTGCCTATCGATGTGAGGAACAAGTCTTCCATTCTCATAAAATAATTCAATTTAGTGAACCATGTACGACACGTAGGAGGGTTGTGGGATCTCCATCTAGCCGGGATAGCCGCACGTGCTGCATTGCTTAAGTGTCGTAACAGGGAGTGTTTGTGTTGAGATATTGGGATTGTAGAGTGGTTGATAAGCCAGAAAGCTGGGTCATGAGGGGTTTGGGTCTTAAGAATGATCTGAGAGATGCGTATAACTTCCTGCCAAAAGGGTTGGATTAGTGAGCATGTCCACCAGATATATAAAAGAGTGCCAGATGAGGAGGAGCATCGCCAACATAGAGCCGACGAGGATGGGTACATAGCATGGAGGAGGGAGGGGTGTCTGTACCATCTCGTCATAACTTTATATTGAGTCTCTCTTACTTGGACACAGACAGAGCTTGTATGGGTTTTTAAGCATATTTTTTCCCAATCTCTACACGACAGAGAGATGCCCAGGTCTCTTTCCCATGCCACAGCAAAAGATGGAGTGTCTGTAGGTTGGGAGTGGCAGGCAATTTTGTAAAGCGCGGAAATAGTGTGGGTTGGGTCATGTACGGCAACGCAAAGTTTCTCAAAAAGGGTCATCTCTCTGGCGGCGTTTTGGAGTCTAGAGTTGGATATTAGGAAATGTCTTATTTGCAGGAATTTCCAAAAGTCCTGTTGGGGGATGTCCCACTTCGCCTTGAGTTCTGAGAATTGTTTGACTCCAGTTGATGACACCATCTGGCCAACCCTGAACAAACCTGCTGAAGCCCAATGTGAAAAGTGGGCTGGGTTGATTCCCGGTGCAAATTCAGGGTTGGCCAGAAAGGACGTCAGGGGGCTGAATTTAGAAGAGATGTAAGGTAATGTGCGCAATGATTTCCACGTAGTAAGTGTAGGAGTAATGGTTGGGTGGGGGAGGTGCAGTTTGGGGAGGGAGGGGAGCCAGGGAAATATTTCTGGGAATTGTTGTATGTATAGGCCCTCCAACTTCACCCATTGTTTAAGTTCGCGGTATCTTGTCCAATCTATGATTCTATTCAAAAGGATGGCATGGTAATAATTTTTTATGTCAGGAAGCTTAAGGCCGCCACTTACAATCGGCTTTGTCAATTGGAAGCTACGAATCCTAGGTCTCCTACGTTGCCAGACAAATTGTCGAATCAAGAGTGAGATTGATCGAAACCAGGTCTCCGGGATGCGGATCGGAAGGGTCTGCATCAAATATAATAATTTAGGGAGGGTGTTCATCTTAACTACATTTATTCTTCCGAACCAGGATAAAAGTTTCATGTTCCATCTGAAGTAGTCATTCTGAATCGTGTGTAGTAGGGGTAAGTAATTTAAAGGGAACAATTGGGATTCGTTGGCGCTCAATTTAACACCGAGGTATGTTATGTGGGAAGATTGCCACGCGAAAGGAAAAGAGCGTTTAAGGGCTGCGACGGAGTCTACAGGAGCAGAAATGTTAAGGGCACTAGATTTATTATAATTAATTTTAAAGTTGGAAAGATGTCCAAATCAAGTTCTTTCATTAGGTGTGGGAGGGAGTCAGTGGGATGTGAAATTATGGCCAGGAGGTCGTCGGCAAACAAGGCGAGCTTATATTCACTATCACCTACGGTGAAACCTTTGATAGCCTGATTTGCCCGAATGGACCTGGCTAATGCCTCAATACATAGCACGAAGATCAAAGGAGATAGTGGGCAGCCCTGTCTGGTGCCGTTGCTTATGGGGAATGGGTCTGACAGGGTGCCGTTTACGCGAACCCTTGCCGTCGGGGAGTCATATAGGGCCATTATCCAGGTGAGTGCATTATGACCTAAGCCTATGTGTTCCAAGATGGTTTCCATAAATTTCCAACTGACCCTATCAAATGCCTTTTCGGCGTCAGTGGAGAGTAGGATGGTAGGGGTAGTACTGTGGGAAGCTAGGTGAATGAGGTTGAGAATTTTGGTAGTGTTGTCTCTGGCCTCTCGGCCCAAGACAAAACCCACCTGGTCACTATGGACTAGGAGAGGGATCAGCACGTTAAGTCTGTTCGCCAGAATCTTTGCATAAATTTTAAGATCTACGTTGAGAAGGGAGATGGGTCTGTAGCTGGAGCAGGCCAAAGGATCTTTGCCCTGTTTCGGTATAACCGACACGTGGGCCTCCAATGAGTCACGGGAGAAGTGGGAGCCAGATGTAATTGAGTTGAATGCATGGAGAAGGAGAGGAATCAATTTATCTTTAAACACCTTGTAGTATGCTATAGTGAAGCCGTCAGGGCCAGGACTTTTCCCCGACTTCATAGAGGAGATGGCCCGGTTTAACTCTTGGGTGGTGAAAGGAGCTTCCAGTATATTTAGCTCCGAGGTTGGGAGAACAGGGTAATCGATGGACTTTAGATAGTCTCTTATTTTTTGGTGTGAAAGGAGGGGATCTACAGCAGGGGAAGCGTTCTCTAGATTGTAGAGCAAGGTGTAGAATTGTGCGAAGCAAGCCCCAATCTCAGGTGATTTAAATTTGGGGGTCCCTCTGGCGTCTTTCACCGAGCCAATAAATGAAGCCGAGTGTTGGGCTTGTATAGCATGAGCCAGGACTCGACCAGGTTTATTGCCCCACTGGTAATACTTCTGTTTACATTTACGGATGGAGTGAATTATATTGTTAGAGAGAAGTTTATTCAGCTGGGAGCGAGCTTCTGATAGCTCTACTAGGGTCACATCTGACAGTGATACTTTGTGGGCTGTCTCAAGGGTATGGATTTTATGTAAAAGGCCTAAGATCAGGGCCTGCCTCTGTTTCTTTTTGTGGGTGCCCAGTTGTATCAGCTTGCCGCGAAGGACACATTTATGCGCCTCCCACACGGTGAGGTGGGAGACATCATCCGTGACGTTTGTGGCAATGTAGTCGTCTAGAGTCTTGTCTAAGGTTTCTTTACAGAGTGTGTCATATAGAAGAGACTCATTGAGTCTCCAGGTCCATTGTTAATGAGAGCCGTGAGGGAGGGTCAAGGTCAAAGTCACCGGGGCATGGTCAGACCATGTGATAGAGCCAATGGTGGCGTCTATAAGAAGTGGGAGGTGTCTATGGCTAAGGAATAAGTAGTCAATGCGGGAATAAACCTTATGAGGGTGTGAATAAAAGGAGTAGTCGCGTCCTGAGGGATTAAGGGTTCTCCAAGAGTCGGCCAGTTGCCGTGTGTGAAGTAGGTGTTTAACACGGCGGTATTTAGATGCCACAAATCTGGAGGCTTGAGTTGAGGTGTCGGTATTGGGGTCTAATGTCCAGTTAAAGTCACCACCTACAACCGTGATACCTTGTAACAGAGAATCTAATTTCGGGAGGTAGGAGTTAAAGAAGGATAGCTGGGCCTGGTTCGGGGCGTAAATCACCGCAAAAGTAAATATTTGCTCAGAGATCTTACAGGTCAAAACAAGGAACCTTCCCGGTACTACTCTGTGTATAACAACGTCTGAGATACGTAAGTCTCTGGAGAAAACAATAGCCACCCCTTTGGATTTGCTGCCTGGGGTGTTACTGTAAAACGCTACTGGGAAATAGCGATTGGTGATGGAGGGATTACGGATTCCAACCTTGAAATGGGTCTCCTGCACTAATGCAACATCTGTTCTCTCAGATCTTAACAGACGTAAAAGGCTAGATCTCTTCTCGGGTGAGTTGAGACCTCGTGCATTAAGGGACAGCACTTTAATCTTCCCTGGGGAACTCATGGTGGGTTGAAGTAGAACATTTTCCTAGAAACCTTGAAGTGGAAGGAGGGGGAAAAGAGAGAAGGAAGAGCAAGCATGGAAAAAGAGATAAAAGAGAGAGAAATATAAAAACAATGTAATAACATCAGCAAAAGACCCGCAGGAGAGAGACTGAGCCGTAATCTCGTCAGTCTCCCTACCGGCATGTAGCCAGAGGCGGGTGTTGTATGGGGGATGGGTCGCAACCCGAACCATGATAACAGTAATAACATATTTAAACTGACACAGTGAAAAAGGGGGGGGGGGAGAAAGAAATAAGAAGGGAGATGGCCAGAGGGGGGGGGGCTAAGGGCAGCAGCTAAAGCCTCCGCCCCCTCCCCCTGCCGGTCAGCCCAATCACGAATATTAACCATCTATCAAAAACCTCTGTAAATAACTAGGGATCGATATGTAACTTGGTTGTGGACCCTATGAGAGGAAAAAATTACCCTCTAACAATGCATTAACAGCAAGCAAGCCTGTAGGAGGGGAATAACAATATCAGTCAAATGGGTCCATTATAGCTAATCGGTTTTGGAAGGAGATGTATTAGACTGGGGTCTCTTCCCAGTACCTCGAACCTCTTGCCATGGTTGCTCGTTGGAAGCCCGGTTATGAGGGGGTATATCCGGAAGAGGAAACTCCCAGTCTGGAATGGACAATGGAGGAAGGCCTAGGGAGGTGCAAAACGGAGTCAGGCCTGTGTGGGAAGATAGGGTGTACCATTTCCCGGAGGAGCAGACTTGAATGTGAAATGGAAATCCCCAACGGTAGCGAAGTTGACGTTTCCGCAGCTCATCTGTCAGGGGTTTCAGGGATTTCCGCTGCTGTAGTGTGTACCAGGAAAGGTCTTGGTAGAGGCTTATAGTGCAGCCATTGAAGTCGATACTATCAAGTTGCCTGGCTTTGAACATGATCTCCTCCTTTTGGGCGAAGTAATGGAGTCGGCATTTGACGTCACGAGGTCGGTCAGTGGCTAGGCCCCTCGGTCTAAGGGCTCTGTGGGCTCTGTCGAAGGTGATGACATTATCCGAATTTGCTCCCAAGAGTTTGTTAAATATCTTGGACAGGGCATCTACTAGACCAGACTGGGAAACCTCCTCCGGGAGACCACGGACTCTGATGTTGTTCCGTCTGCCCCTGTTGTCGATATCCGTCATTCTGGACTGTTAAGCCCGGATTTCTTTGGATTGAGCGAGGACAGAATCCCTCAGCTGGGACATACAGGAAGCACTGGCTACTTGGTCTTCCTCGAGAGTAACCACTCGGTCGGATAGGTGAGAAATGTCGCTTTTGATGGAAGCGAGCTCGTTCCTGATAGTGTCTTGCAGGTCTTGTTTTGTGGGAAGGGACCTCATGAAGGTTAGGATATCCCGGAGTTCGCGACTACTAGCTACCGAGGGGTCAGCCATCTCGTCAGCTGGATTCGAAGTCGGAGAAGCAGAGGGGGAGGTCTGGGAGCGGGGAGAGGAACGGCTCTCCATCTGTGGGGAAATCGTGGGATGGAGGAAGGGCCTCAGGTCTGCTTGAGACCTCGTGACTTTCCGTGGTTGGTTGTTTTTGCTCCGTCTAGAGGATTTCGAGGCACGTCTCATATTCTAGAGAGGGACAGTGTGGAGGGTGTTTGCAAGTAGCTCAAGATGTGTCAGGATCAGCAGGATACATTCGGCAACATGGCTCTTAGGAGGCGGTCATCCCCCCGTGGCCTGGTATCAGATTGCCATCAAGTGACCCTGGGTAGAGTAGTAGAGAACAAAAGTCCAGGGCAGTGCATGGCGGTGTTTATGCGCCAGACAGCAAGTAGAAAAAATATAGAGGTTAGAGGGTCTCTGCAAACGCGGAGAGTATGATGGAAAGCAGCGGGCGTAGGTTCTCTGGTCATGCAGGTCGGGGCGGCGGGTGAGGCTCACCTGGGTCCTGAGGGACCCCACTACCGGAGCACCGCTGCTTTTTTTTTTTTTTTTTTCGGACACTCGCGGTCCAAGATGGTCACCGCCCGGGTTCTGAGGCTCCTGGCCCGGTTTTGGCAGGGTCTCCCTGTTCAGCTAGCGTCCGCAGTGCAGGCGGAGCAAATCAAGAACTCCCAGGTCCCTGGGAGCCAGTGGGAAGCGCCACCCGTCAAGTCGGTCACCAGGCCACGCCCCCAAGGCAGTGTGGGGGGGGGGGTGTAAGGGATCAGGGCCCCGAATCCCCACAGCCCGTTTATTTTTATTTTCTGTAGTGTGGGCGGATTGCCCACAACCAAAATGGCGCCGCCAGTCCCCTGAGCCAGGCCTCCACAACAGAGGCACCAGGAGCAAGCCGGATCGTTGGTGGGGAGGGTGAGTGAAGCCGCCGGCAAGAAGGCGGCTCACAGCCAGGGGGGGGAGAGGAGCTTTGTGTGCGGGCTCCCAGCTTCCGGCGGGCGGGAGACGCGTCCGCGCTGAGTAGTGGGTCCCCGCTCCGTGCGCCGAGTCTCCGCTCCGTGCAGCGCAGGCAGCAGGGGGGGGGTCTCGCGGCAGGCCAGCCAGGCACAGGGCAAGCACTGATATGCTCGGGAGAAGTCGTCCCTCCCGAGCTCCGCCGCCGATCGACCCGCACTTCCGGCCGGGGGGAGCACAGACTGTAGTCCCCGGCTCTCTATGGAGGGGAGGGCCGCAACCTGCAGGAACCCTTAAAAGGGCTCCGCAACCCAGACCCTCTGGTCCCAGATGATAGAGGTATGCAGTAATATATATTAGAGGGGTTAAGGACTCCCTAAAACAGTTTTATTGTATTAAAAAGATCAGGGCCGGCAGGAGCTCCTCGAGATCACCTCCTCACAGCTCACAGGCCAGGCCACGCCCCCTCCTTCAGGAATCATGTTATTGGCATAAAGCCAATAAAATTGTCATTTTATTTTCTTCTATAATGTTGGGTTTTTAATCTGAGATGTAAAATGGAGCTGAGCTTTTATTATGGGCAAAGGAATTAGATTATCTCTTTGATGTTATATTCAAAACAGAGCTCACATAATGTTGATTACTTGATTGTTATATATATACTGTACTGACTATGGGGTAAATTTACTAAGGAGGGAGGTTTTTTTAGAACGGTGATGTTGCCCATAGCAACTAATCAGATTCTACTTAACATTTATCTAGCAGCTTCTAGAAGATAATATAATCTGGTTGCTATGAGCAACATAACCAGCTCTAAACAACCTCCCACCTTAGTAAATTTACTCCTATGTGTGTCTTGTTGGCCTCAATAAATACTGATTACAAAAAAAAGCTAATTGAAGTGACGAAAAAAGGTCTATTCTACATGGAAGGTGCCACCTCGCAGAGAATGTCCACACTTCAAGACCTCTTTGGCCAGTCTGGGGCCGGCAAAATGACACAAATCCCCTCTCTTTTTGGTACTCTTAGTAGCAAATACCAAAGGGAAAAGATAAAATAGAGAGTAATTCCATCTTTCATACATCCCTGGTCCTGGAGCAGTACTTGACCATCTTAGTTCAGCCCAGATATTATCATGTTGATGTCTACAGTAACTTCTCCCACTGGTTCAGCAACTATGCCACCCTGGTGATTCAGATATGTTGGTCCAGTGGAATTGTCCCACTGGGCTGAACACTGGACTTCCCACTGGAAGAGATTGAGCTGCCATCAGGGCATGGACTACTGCTCTAAGCTCAAAGACATTGATTGGGAGTGTTGATTCTGCAACTTTCCAATGGCCCTGAACAATGTTTCCAGCTGAATCGGGACAACATGTTGGCTGGATCATACAGTGTGTACCTGTGATCGCGCTTCAGTGAATCACATGCGATACAATGGGTCTGCAAGTGTCAATTGATCTGCAGATATATCTATGGACGGATCGGGCAGTGTGTTGAGCATACACACTGCCCGATCCGTCGGGGACTGACGTCATGAACTGGGCGGGCTTGTACACATGCCCGCCCAGTTCAGCAGTCAATCACCGCCGGCCGCTGCAGCATGTGTACGGGCGGTCGGCCAACCGCCCGTACACACAAAGCGACGCGCCAATATATCGGTAGATATATTGGCCGTCGGCTGTGCTGCGGGGCCGACGCGATACGTCTGTGAACGACTGAGTTCACAGACGTATCGGCCGTACACACTGGCCGACGGTCCCGCAATATATCGGCCGGTCAAGAGAACGGCCGATATATCGGCCAGTGTGTACGGGCCTTAAGTGAGATCTTTTCCACTTGGTCAGAATTTTTATTTGAAATAACCTGGAGTGGAACTGGGCAAATTGTATACTTCAAGAGTTGACACAATTATTCCTAGAATTTCATTAGATGTTAATTGAAACCCAATTCATTATTACAAAGCTGATTAATGAGTGAATCTTTTCTGGTGGGATATGAGGCCTGGTGTGATATGTGAGGTTGACAGTTCTCATGTCGACATGCATCAGGTTGTTTATAGTAACCATGTCAACATTAAATCATATCTAAGTGAATTACATGTTGACATGATAGAATGTCACAAAAGTAAAAAAAAAAAATACTCTCCGGCACAGCGCTGAGAACACTCTTTTTTTTTTTTTTTTTAAACTTTTGTTTCAATGTGATATGTGTTTTTTTTTGTTTTTTTTTTAAGGGCGAGCCTCATTAGTGTTGAAGCTGCTCAGGTGCAGGGTAGCACAGGTGAAGCACTTTTGTTTTTGCCATTTGTGATTTTCACCCTTGCTTCATTTCTGCTGCTCGCCTTTGAGATTTTCATTATGTTCCAGTTTAGAAGATCACGTAGAGATCTGGTGCATAGTGTATTTAATGTAGAAGATGATGTATCGTTACAGGATCATGATCTTGAAAGTGCTTTTTTGAAACTAGAGAAACTTTTGGTTAAAGAGAGCAAAATGTGGTGGGAAACAACCACCCTGGAACGATACATAAAAGACAAACTGATTCCAAGGGGTCTCAGGATGAATAAATCACCTTCATTTGAAGGTGAATCGGATATGTTTAGAAATGAATGGTTTAGTATTTTGGACAATTGTTCTTTTCAATTAATGGAATTAATCATTAAAGAGAAAAGGAGCCATTTGTCCAAAATAGAGGGGGTGTTAGAAACCTTGAATGCTCTCATTAAACCCTATGCTGATATGGAAAATTATAAATGTTTAGAGGAGAAAATCACTGATAGGGAACAGAAAATTGAAAGAGAAATTATTGGGAAGAAACAAAAGAAATACAAACGTGATAGAAAGGATTATGATGAAAAAACGGTATATAGAGAGACGGTTTTGAATGAATCCGTTCAATTAGAGGATTTCTCATACGTCCTAGAGGATGCTGGGGATGCATCAAGAACCATGGGGTATAGACGGGATCCGCAGGAGACATGGGCACTTTAAGACTTTAAATGGGTGTGAACTGGCTCCTCCCTCTATGCCCCTCCTCCAGTTAGATTCTGTGCCCAGTGAGACTGGATGCACACTGAGGAGCTCTCCTGAGTTTCTCTGAAAAATACTTTTGTTAGGTTTATTATTTTCAGGGAGAACTGCTGGCAACAGGCTCCCTGCATCGTGGTACTGAGGGGAGAGAAGCAGACCTACTTCTGTGAGTTTCAAGGCTCTGCTTTTTAGGCTACTGGGCACCATTAGCTCCAGAGGGTCTGATCGCTAGGTACGCCTAGATGCTCGTTCCCGGAGCTGCGCCATCACCCCCCTTGCAGAGCCAGAAGTCAGAAGCCGGGTGAGTAGAAGAAGATCAGAAGACTCCAGAGACGGCAGAAGATTTCAGTAACGGCTTTTGAGGTACCGCACAGTGGCCGCGCTGCGCACCATACTCCCACATACAAAACGTCATTGCAGGGCGCAGGGGGGGGGGGGCGCCCTGGGCAGCATAAAACCTCAATGGCAACTGGCATAAGAGTATACAGTGCCTAGGCACTAAATACAGGGTGGTCTTCCCCTGGAGGGAGAATAAAATAGCGTGGCGCGCCACCGTGCCTGTAGGTCTGGGCAGTATATTACATGATTCAGAATTGGGATAGGCGCTGGGTTGTGAGCTGGCAGAACTCCCTCTGTTTCTCTAACAGGCTTTGCTGTGGGTCTGTCACCTATAGCCCCAGTGTGTTGTGGGTGTCGGTACGCATGTGTCGACATGTCAGAGACGGAGTGCTCTTCCCAGGAGGAGGCTGGAGTGGGGACAGAAAAGGCTGTGGGAGTGACCATGTCGGCACCACCGACGGCTGATTGGGTAAATGTTTTGAATGCTAATGTGGCTCGATTGAACAAAAGATTGGATAAATCTGAGTCTCCGAACCAGACAAGGATAAAATCCATGGAGGATGCATTATCACAAGTTCAGACCCCCTCGGGGGTCACAGAAGTGTTCATTTACCCAGATAGCGGATACAGATACCGACACGGACTCTGATTCCAGTGTCGACTATAGTGATGCCAGATTGAATCCTAAACTGGCTAAGAGCATTCAGTACATGATTGTGGCGATAAAAGACGTATTACATATCACGGAAGACCCTGCTGTTCCTGATACTAGGGTCTGCATGTTTAAGGGAAAGAAACCTGAGGTGACGTTTCCTCCCTTATGAACTGAACGCTCTTTTTGAAAAAGCTTGGGAAAATCCTGACAAAGTCACAGGTTCCCAAGAGAATTCCGGTGGCATATCCGTTCCCCTCTGGGACCGGGAAAAGTGTGAGTCAACCCCCACGGTGGACAAAGCTCTGTCGCGTCTGTCCAAAAAGGTGGCGCTTCCGTCTCCTGTGACGGCAGTCCTAAAGGCTCCTGCGGATCGTAAGCAGGAAAATACACTAAAATCCATTTATGTCACTACAGGTACGCTGCTTAGGCCTGCCGTGGCATCGGTATGGGTGAGTAGCGCCATTGAAAAGTGGGCAGATAACTTGTCATCTGATATGGATTCCCTGGACAGGGATAGCGTGCTTTTGACACTGGGTCATATCAGGGACGCTGCAGCCTATCTAAAGGAAGCTGCGAGGGATATTGGCCTTTTGGGATCAAGGGCCAATGCCATGGAGGTCTTGGCTAGGAGGGCATTGTGGATTCATCAATGGAATGCTGATGTCTTCCTTCCTTGCTATGAGTGGAAGAGGAAGGGGAAAAAGGTCACAGGCTGTGGCAAGTTCCCAAGAGCAGAAGTCCTCCCTGGCTAATACCAAATCCACCGCATGACGCTGGGGCTCCTCTGCGGGAGTCCGCACCGGTGGGGGCACGTCTCAAACTCTTCAGTCAGGTCTGGGTTTGCTCGGCCCTGGATCCTTGGGTATTGGAAATAGTAACCCAAGGTTACACTTTGGAGTTTCAAGACTCCTCACCGATTTTTTTTTTTTTTTTTCAAATCGGCCTTGCCAGCTTCTCTTCCAGAAAGAGAGGTAGTTTGCGCTGCAATACTAAAGCCGTGTCAAAATCAAGTCATTGTCATGGTACCCCCGTCACAACAGGGGGGAGGCCTTTATTCGAGCCTGTTCATGGTCCCGAAGCCGGATGGCTCAGTCAGACCGATACTGAGCCTAAAATCCCTCAATTTCTATCTGAAAAAATTCAAGATGGAATCTCTCCGAGCAGTGATCTCCAGTCTGGAGGAGGGGGATTTTATTGTGTCGGTCGACATAAAGGATGCCTACTTGCACGTCCCCATATATCCTCCACATCGGGCTTATCTGAGATTTGCTGTTCAGGATTGTCATTACCAATTTCAGACATTGCCGTTTGGTCTGTGCACGGCTCAGAGGATTTTCACCAAGGTTATGGCGGAAATGATGGTTCTCCTGCGCAAGCAGGGAATCACAATTATCCCGTACTTGGACGATCTCCTGATAAAGGCGAGATCCAAGGAGAAATTACTGAACAACGTTACGCTCTCCCTGACAATTCTGCAACAAAATGGTTGGCTCCTAAACTTGCCAAAATCACAGTTGGTTCCGACAACATGGCTGTTCTTGGGTATGATTCTGGATACAGAATTACAGAGTTTTTCTTCCAGTGGAAAAGGCTCTGGAAATACAGAACATGGTAAAACAGATTCTGAAACCGGCAAGAGTGTCGATCCATCAATGCATTAGGTTGCTGGGGAAGATGGTGGCGGCCTACGAGGCCATTCAGTTTGGCAGGTTCCATGCCAGGGTGTTTCAGTGGGACCTGTTAGACAAGTGGTCCTCCACATGCACCGGAAAATAATCCTATCTTCCAGGACCAGAATCTCTCTCCTGTGGTGGCTGCACAGTTCTCACCTCCTAGAGGAACGCAGGTTCGGAAACCAGGATTGGATCCTGGTGACCACGGATGCAAGTCTCTGAGGCTGGGGAGCAGTCACACAGGGGGAAAATTTCCAGGGAAAATGGTCAAGCCAGGAAGCTTGTCTACACATCAACATTCTGGAATTGAGGGCCATTTACAACGGCCTTCGGCAAGCGGAACATCTTCTTCGCAGTCTGCCTGTCTTGATTCAGTCAGACAACGTAACAGCAGTGGCGTACATAAACCGCCAGGGTGGAACAAAGAGCAGAGCGGCGATGGCCGAGGCCACAAAAGTTCTTCGCTGGGCGGAGAAACATGCAAGCGCTCTGTCGGCAGTCTTCATTCCAGGAGTGGACAACTGGGAAGCAAACTTCCTCGGCAAACACTATCTCCATCCAGGAGAGTGGGGTCTTCATCAAGAGGTCTTTGCAGAAGTGACAAGTCGTTGGGGAATTCCTCAAATAGACATGATGGAGTCTCGCCTCAGCAAGAAACTTCAGAGATATTGTTCCAGGTCGAGGGACCCTCAAGCAATAGCGGTGGACGCCCTGGTGACACCGTGGGTGTTTCAGTCGGTCTTTGTCAGAGGGTCTCAAACTTGGTCCTCGTGGGCCCACACAGTGCATGTTTTGCAGGTAACCCAGCAGGTGCACAGGTGTATTAATTACTCACTGACACATTTTAAAAGGTCCACAGGTGGAGCTAATTATTTCACTTGTGATTCTGTGAGGAGACCTGCAAAACATGCACTGTGTGGGCCCCCGAGGACCGAGTTTGAGAACCTCTGGTCTATGTGTTCCCTCCACTTCCACTCATTCCGAAGGTGATAAAGATCATAAGAAGAACAAAGGTTAAGGCGATCCTCATTGTTCCGGACTGGCCAAGGAGGGCTTGGTATCCAGATCTTCAAGAATTACTCGTAGAAGATCCCTGGCCTCTTCCTCTTCGAGAGGACCTGTTACAGCAAGGACCGTGCGTGCATCAAGACTTACCACGGCTGCATTTGACGGCATGGCGGTTTAACGCCAAATCCTAGCCCGAAAGGGTATTCCCAGTAAAGTCATTCCCACACTACTTCAGGCTAGAAAAGAAGTAACGGCAAAGCATTACCACCGTATTTGGAGAAAATGTGTCTTGGTGTGAATCCAAGAAGGCTCCTACGGAAGAATTTCAGCTGGGGCGTTTGCTCCATTTTTTGCAAGCAGGTGTGGATGCGGGCCTAAAGTTAGGCTCCATTAAAGTACAAATTTCAGCCTTATCTATTTTCTTTCAGAAAGAATTGGCCTCCCTTCCAGAAGTTCAGACCTTCGTGAAGGGCGTGCTGCACATCCAACCTCCCTTTGTGCCCCCAGTGGCACCATGGGATCTTAATGTGGTGTTGCAGTTCATGCAATCTCATTGGTTTGAACCTTTACGTAAGGTTGAGTTGAAATTCCTTACTTGGAAAGTGGTCATGCTGTTGGCCTTGGCATCCGCAAGGCGGGTGTCTAAATTGGCGGCTTTGTCTCACAAAAGCCTCTACTTAATCTTCCATGCAGATAGAGCGGAGTTGAGAACTTGTCAGCAATTTCTGCCAAAAGTGGTTTCATCGTTTCACATAAACCAGCCTATTGTGGTGCCAGTGGCTACTGACGCCTTGGCGGAGTCGAAGTCTCTCGATGTGGTCAGAGCTTTGAAAATCTATGTCGCCAGAACGGCTCAGATTAGGAAAACAGAGGCTCTGTTTGTCTGGTGGGCTCCCAACAAGATTGGGGCTCCTGCTTCCAAGCAGACTATTGCACGCTGGATCTGTAATACGATTCAGCAGGCTCATTCTATGGCAGGATTGCTGTTACCGAAATCGGTGAAAGCCCATTCTACTAGAAAGGTGGGCTCATCCAGGGCGGCTGCCCGAGGGGTCTCGGCATTACAGCTTTGCCGACCTGCTACTTGGTCAGGATCAAACGCCTTTTGCGAAGTTTTACAAGTTTGATACCCTGGCTGAGGAGGACCTCTTGTTTGTTCAATCGGTGCTGCAGAGTCATCCACACTCTCCCGCCCGTTCTAGAGCTTTGGTATAAACCCCATGGTTCTTAAAGCATCCCCAGCATTCTCTAGGACGTATGAGAAAATTGGATTTTAATACCTACCGGTAAATCCTTTTCTCTTAGTCCTTAGAGGATGCTGGACGCCCGTCCCTGTGCGGACACTATCTACTATAGTACTTGTTTAATAGTTATTGCTTGTGTTACACAAAGGTTGTGTTTCAGTTATGGTCAGCCTGTTGCTGATTTTGAAAATGGCGTTGACTGGAATTCTGTTTAATGCCATGTTGTACGGCGTGTTTGTGGTGTGAGCTGGTATGTATCTCACCCTTAGTTTAACAATAAATCCTTTTCCTCGAAATGTCCATCTCCCTGGGTACAGTTCCTATAACTGGAGTCTGGAGGAGGGGCATAGAGGGAGGAGCCAGTTCACACCCATTTAAAGTCTTAAAGTGCCCATGTCTCCTGCGGATCCCGTCTATACCCCATGGTTCTTGAAGCATCCCCAGCATCCTCTACGGACTAATAGAAAAGGATTTACCGGTAGGTATTAAAATCCTATTTTTGCAAGGTCTGATAGAAGAGATAGGGGAAGAGATCCCAATATACGGTCGGATAACCAAAACATACAAAGGGTTAAACGGATTCTCATAAGTGAGAGAGAGGGCTTTTCAGATCTCCTCTCGCTACAGGGGGAATCGGGTGAATCATAAACAGAATTCCAATTATGTTGGAGTTTCTGTGGATCAGGTATACGACAGGGATAGGGGTTTGTATCACCATTTGGACAGTAGGAGGTATTGGAGGAGGAATTTAAAAGATGAGCCATGTCATTCCCCTAAGGCCCGTACTACAGCAAGATCACACTCCTTTTTTAGAACGAGGACGTCCATACAGAGGTCACAGATAATTACTAAGAAAATACGTCCACGGGGCTGCAGGGGAGGAAACACAAATAGGAAAAAGAATAAGGTTAAGATCCTAACAAATAAATACACAGAACTGGAGACCCCTTATCGGATACAGATAGTAAAGATCTAAAACAACCAAATACCAAGATGTATAATTTAAGTAAATATACTCTTACTGAAGCGGAATCTGATTTGCTGGAAAAGGGCTTGAAATTTGCCCCCACAAATCAGATAGACAAATTTGAAGTCTTTGTGGACCTCAAAGTTTGTGAGGAAACTCACTTTAAAAAAAAATTTTGCGGAGAAAATGGGGACTTAATATCTGAAAGTATACCTAATGAAATGTATATTTTCAGAAAGAAATCCACCTTCTTTCCCAAATATAAGAAGGGATGTTTGATCTCCGCCTTTGAAAATGTTGTAAAGGATGATCTAGAGAGATGTAGTTTTGGTCCAGTAAGGAAACATAATCTGACCAAAGCTCAAAGAGGGGCCATTTCCTCATTAAGGAAGAATAATGAGATTGACCGGAACCACAGTCTTCCCAGACCGAGGTCCTCGTCGCCTCCCTTCCCTAAAGACACTACTTAGAGTCCACTTTTTCACTATCAAGCAGTCTCTTACGTGCCGCCCGGGATGCGGAGGACTCTGACGTCTTGGGAGGCCTGCAACTTTTCCCAGACTTCTCTGCCTACACTATCTCCAAGTAGAGACTATTAGCTCCAGTCACTGCTGCCCTGCGAGCTCACGATATACGATACAGATGGGGATTTCCAGTGAAGCTGATTATCACCTATGACAACTCCTCGTAGGACGTCTCTGATCTAGATGCTGGAGTGATGTTGCTTGCGGACTGGGATATTTCGGTGAAACTTCCCGCAGCTCCTGTCCAGCGTACTCCGCCTCAACCTGAATGGTCTACTAGTTAACTTTCTTCCGGATTGATATCCCTACTACTATATTTATGTTCAGTTAGATTGCCTTTTTTTTGCTTCTGTTGGATATCTCTCAGACAGTCGAAACACCTTGGTCAAGTTCCGTGAGTTACTGTGTTGGTTCTACCTGTATTTGTGTTCTTGTATACTGTCAGTGTCTTCAATGTTTTCACTAATTCTCCGTTAAGTTCTGATAATATTTCATTGTTTTTTTGTTTTTTTTTGGTGTGCTGTGCTGATTTATGCTGATAATTCAAAATTATTATTATCTATTTCTTCACACGTTTTTGTGAGGGTGTTTATGTCCAGAATGACCCTGGGTGGAATGTTGTTGCCGCCCCCGACACCTACTCTACTGTCTTTTTCCCCTACAGTAGCAATGCAGATCCGATACACTGAATCTTTTTGTGGGGTTTTCTTCCTTGGGCCACTTTTTTTTTTTTTTTTTTGCTATCCCTGATGTTTTCCTGATTGTTTCCCACCCCCCACCCCCACCGGGATTTCGGTTTATTCGCTATTTGCTTCAATTATACGATGGTAAGACTTTTTTCTCTAAATGTTAAGGGTTTAAATTCTCCTAATAAGTGTAGACTAGCTTTGTCCTCTTTTTATAAACAAAAGGTGGACATTGTGGCCCTTCAGTAAACTAATTTCTCTTCATTAGATCTTCCGGTATTGAAAGATCAAAGATTCCCAAAGGCTTACTTCGCCAACCGCCCTTTTAAAAGGAATGGGGTAGCCATTTTATTCCACAAGTCTGTATCGTTTGTATTACATACACAAATTGCTGATAAATCAGGCCGCTACCTTATTCTCATGTGGTTACTAGAGGATAAGCTTGTTACTATTGTGTCCCTTTATGCTCCCAACTCGAACCAAGTTGCTTTTCTAAGGAAGCTCTGTTTATTAATCCAGAAGGTCCGAGCCAGTTTGTTAATTCTCTTAGGAGACTTTAATTTTGTAGTTATTTCAAAATTTGATAAGACACCTCCACCTGCATTTAGCTTCCTTCAAATCATGCATAGGTCCCTCCCTAGCACTTCGCAATCTCTTTACGGAATTTGATCTATATGATGTGTGGAGGATCCAGAACCAGACGGGAAGGAACTATACATTCCCTCCGGTCCATAATTCTTATTCCCGTATAGACCTTATTCTTTGTGATAAATGGACCCTCCAACATTCTGTTTCTCTAGATATCCTACCCATATCTTGGTCGGATCACGTTCCCTTGCTTTGGAGATGGCATATCTCTAATACATCCCCCCCTAGGGCATGGCACCACTCCCCACATTTATTACCTGACCCTTTAGCAAGGAAAATTATATCTGACTCCATCTCTGTATATTTTGAAATGAATTCCCCTTCTGACACTTCAATATTGATCTTCTGGTGCACTTTTAAAGCGGTAACCAAAGAGTGGCTATGAAAGCTGGAGCCACTCTTAAAAATCAAAATATGATACAACTGGCTGATTTAGAAACCAAACTCAAAGATCTTGAAGACCAGAATAAATCTCACCGTACCAAAGCTCTACGGAAGGAACTGTCAGAGGTTCGTGATCACCTACAAAACCTTCTCATGCTCTCACTCCTTCTCAGCTGGATACTTTGAATGCTCCCTGGTCTGCACAGGAAATAGAAATGATAATTAAATCTTTTCCTAAAAACAAAGCCCCGGGGCCCGATGGCTTCACTAATGATTTTTACGTCTCCTTCAATACTGTACTCTCCTCTACTTTGACATCCCTATTCGATGAGGTCCCAACTCAATGTTCTAATTATCGCCCGATCGCCCTGTTGAATGGCCATGTCAAAATTTATGCTAAACTGATAGCATCCCAAATAAATGCTTACCTGCCCTCCCTGATAGCTCTATTGCCTCCCTTGATACCATTCGGCATATGGTCAAGGATCTTATAACGTATTGTTGCCTGTAAATGCTTGCAAGCCTTGACGTGCCTAGCAACAGGTAATTCTAATTCTGTGCCCTCCATTGCCAGCCTAATGGCCGACCTATGGAAGGCCATTCTATGTTTAAACTGCCATGTGGTCTTCCCCATGTAGAAAAGACCACAAGGACAGCGATTACAGTTCGTTGTACTGCATGTCAATACCTAACTAAGTTATACATTTAAAAAAGTGTGGGTGCAACAATTAGCTCCTAGTTTTGATGTATCATCTTGATGTATCATCTTGGTTTCCTCATCAGAAAAGTACCTTCAGCGGGCACTCGTAATTTGGAAATGTTATTCCAGACGAATATGTCCTTGAGATTCGGAAAAGGAAAAGCTTGGCATGATTTTAGTGTACAGTATTTCAAGGTCCGTTGTTATCATAGGCCATAGTTCTCTTCCTTGGCATACATGATGGATACTCGTAGGATGGATACTTGTAAGATGGTACTTTTGCACAGATGTCATTTGTTTTATTACTATTGATAATGTCGATTTTTTTTTTTTTTATATTAAAACATAAAGCTATACCTTTAAACACACTTTTACCATGGAGCCGCTGCGGCCGCTAGACTTAATATGCACTCTACGTACCTTTTACGCTATTTACGTAATGAGTCCCGTACAATGTACGGACTCTGCGTACAAACGCCGCACTGAAGGTACAAAGTACCCGCAGCGCGTACACACCCAATTGATAATGCTTTTAAACCTTATACAGATAAGCAATACAATAATGAATACACTTTAAACCTTAGCAGGGAAAATAGGACACGACACCAATTGTGATTTTACCACTGGGTTCCGACACCACAGTGGATTATTTCTGAAAGGGGGTTTACAATACAAATTATGCACTACAATACAACAGAGTAAATGGCTACAGTCAATGTACATACGTGAGTAGATTCGCTTGCGCAACCCGGCCCGGTCCTCCGCAATCAGGTTGATAGCATTGTGAGTCTTGTGTGTGGCCAGGCTGCAGCAGGCTTTATTTATACAATTCTTCCAAAAGCAATACAATGGATACTGTAATCCCTTTGTCCATTGGACACAGGATTGCACTTTTACAGTACAGGAGAGGTCATAGGTTGATTTGAAAAGGTAGGCGATGTCTTTCCTAACTGCTCTTGTGGGTGGTCTCCTCTGGATTCCCGCCGCATACATAATATACAGTAAATACAGTTTATATCTATATTCTGCTTCTGCACCTAACTATCCTCAGGAACATGCGATCTTCCGCAAACCAACACCGGAATGTTACCCTTAAAATACCCTACAGATGGATACCAAACACCACCTTATAACCTTAGTCTGTCCCCTCTTATCCTGTAAAGGTGAATCCCTTTTGTTCTGGAATTATTTAAACTGTTACTTTCTGATGTGATGCATGGGGACTATGTGTACAATGTGCACTATTTGGATTAAATATGTAATGTTTTGATAGCTCTCCATGCGTTCACAAACTCTGCCATAGATACCCACACTACGCGCAGGACCGCGGGAGCGACCGTACGCAAATTGTGGATATGTGCACGCACGGCAGAACAAGTGCACGCGCAGCGGGCATGAGTGTGTGGTTTGTACTTGATGTGTGTGCTGCAATATTTTTCGACTTTGACAGTCCACCCTTTGGCAGTCACCAATAACTGCCACTATCTAATTACTAAACAGAAAAATATCAATACAATATTTACAGAATATGATGATCGGGGGAGAGTTGTAGGTGGGAAATGTATGACCTAGTGGGACAGTAAAAAGTATGTATGTATGAATCCATGTCTGAGGGGCATGTATCATCGTGCCGTATATGTTCTAAATAAGCTTCGAGGTATTGAGAAGTATACATTAAATCCTTCTTATCCCGTATTAAGGGTCTGTAAGTGGGCCAATAAACACTACCGAGCTCTTTTCTGCTTCTTGTTCCAACAAATGGGGTGCACATTTAGATGATGATACATGGAGGGGGAACATGTGAGTGCTAGTATATGTGGATATCACCTGTCGACTAAGTGTCATTAACTGAAGGTAGTAGAGATGAAGATAAGACACATATCTAAAATACATTCACATAACATTTTCATAAACATTCTTGGGTAGGGCTGATGTCTTTTCCGGATGGGTGTATCTGGGCAGAGGGGGAGACTAAGGAAAAACGGGTGAAAGAAACAGGCCATGGAATTCATTTGCAATCCTTATCACAACACTGTCTCTATGGATGGGTCGTAAATTAAATCTGCTGCTGTAACAGCACCCCCGCTCCTTAGACTCATCAATTTTGTGCCGTGCTTGCGCCGCGTTAGAATTCGAACACACCTAAATATCAAGCCAATAATTATGACGACTCCCAGGATACAAAGGAGAAACTTCCCTACACTCATAATAACATTTTGAGCCCACTCTCCTAAACCTGAGAACCAATTGCGTGGGTTCAACCATGAGACCCAGCCGGTCAGTTCATTACTCACAGCAGTCAGGGTAAGGTTGTGTCTCCCCCGGAACTCCCACTTCAACTGCAAGATATCGTCCATCTTTTGATCGATGATCTCGGTTGGGACATCAGTGCTGTTTGTAATATACGTGCAGCACCTCACACCATATTGAGTTGCCAAAGTGACACAGTACCCACCCGTCACAGTTGTGATATAATTAAGTACCATACTGTGCTGGATCAGTTCCGTCTTGTAAGCTTGTAACTCCTTTCCTGTATACCTGAAGGTGTCATCATACATCTCAGTGATATTATCTATCAAGTTCGCTAGCGCATGGATATACCTATAATTTATAATTCCTCTGGCAGTACGGGTGATGTCTAATGCGAGAAGGAATTGAATCCATGTGGATTCGTGGATCAAATCAGAGGCTACGTGCTCTGTCCTATCTATGAGGTGTCTCTTGACGGTGTTCATAGTGAGTATGAGTATAACTAGCCTGAGCACTGCGGTGAACCTCTTTTATCTTATCATGGGTTATGGTCATGACCTCTGGCTACACTCTTCCAATATAACACAATCCTTCTGAGCTTGGGGCGAGCCACTTGTACGCCTTCCTCCCACATATGAAATAGGCATCATCGGGGAGAACATAGGGGACAAAATATGACATCACCATATTGCAAACTTTCCAAGTGAAAAACCCAATCCCTAGTTCTCCCATCTGCTCTGTACAAGTATCGGGCTGGATGATATGAGCACAGTACCCTGGTGATACTTTTCCAACCCACATGGTCTTGCTTCCTCGAGTATACCTATACCGGAAATACCTTCCACTGTTGGCTATTTGGCGTACATGTTGCGAGTCTATGGGTATCTTATCAGCTCTGTGTGAAAAGGCCATTGTCTGGTTATTCCACGTCACTTCCCAATTTCCCGGTTTTCTGTAATTGGAAATGTTGAAACATAATAAGGATCTATCTACATGATACTGGTGGAGCTTCAAGCTAGGGGGCCTAGAAATATTACATTTCTTGTCCACCGGTCTTCCACCCCGTAATTCGAGTACCTCATCTATTGCTAAAGGGTACGGTACTAATCCTGACTTGCTCTGACCTTGAGTACTTGTGAGCACACCCAGCATTCTGTCTGGTTTAAGACCTTACCCACTAGTGAGTGGTAATCACTCAATGGATGATGGTCCATGTTGATATTAAGGCTGGACTGACATCTTTGGATGCACCCATCCTCGACTATGTTCTCACAATTCCTACAAATGCAATTTTCCTCAGACAATAACCCTTCACAGTGCCTCTGAGCTCCTTGACTACCAGAGCGCTTCCTTTGCTTGATTAGTGTGTTGCTCTTGAGATTCTACAAATCCATCCTCGCCATCAGAACCCATTCCAGATCCTTTCTCGACCTCTCTGGGACCCTCATCGAAACAGACTGTCCTGGTCAACATCAGGAAAACCTGGAATGCAGTCTCTTGGGGTAAGTCCATCTTGTTAAGGGAAGAGATGGGAAACAAGAAGGGGGGAGAAAGAGGAGGGTAGTGGGAGATGGAAAAAGAAAAACTGGTGCGACAACCACCTCTGGTCTTGTTGTTCTCTGCGCTCAGGTGCCGTCTCAACCTTCCCGGAACAGACACTCCAGTGATACGATGTTCTCTATACTCTGCTCTTTGTCACGAGTTCTCTCCGGGTCAGCGACCTTTCTGTAGGGAACATAAATCTTGCATTTCAATGTGTTTAACTGTTGTGTATTATCAGTTGTGTGAAGTAAACCATCTGTGGATAGTGAAAAGAGAGGGGAAATAATAAAAAGAAAATTTGTCAGATTTGCGTTCACCATCAGGCTGTCACACCATCATGTATATCGGAATCTATGCACAGTCTCCCTTCACCAGTATTCCCATTCTACACCCTTTGTGCATGACCAGGCACACTGATACTGGTGTCCCTATGCTGGTGAGATATACTGGGTTTGGGCAGGACTCTGAAAAGACCGAGTAGGCATGTGACGTTTGAACTGTAATCCTGTTGGTGAACGTAAGAGATGAAGAGGAAACTTTGGAGACAAATCACAGAGTTTAGTAACAGATAAGTTTGTAGAGGCCAAGAAGATTTTACAAAGTTTGACATCTGGATTGGGCACTACGGGGAATGATTCCCTAATCGGTCTGTTCCCCTAAAAAAAATTCTATGTGTGTTATATCTCTACTGGGACTATCCCAGCCATCAATCCTGTGTCTTGTCCATTCTAAGTTCATAGGGAACCCGGTATCTTTGAGATAATTTCCTCTACCTGTGATGGACATGCATCTAAAACAGTGTAATGCAACATTAGTCTTAATGGGTATCTAACATATTTTGTGCTTCCTGGGTGGGAGCACTCTGTATGTATACCATCTCTAACAAAACTCCTGTTAAGTTACTTAGAGGTCACTTCTGCTAGAGAGAGAAGTAGACGTTTAGAGGTCTCTTCCTAACCCCAGTAAGTTCTTTCAAAAGGGTGAAGTTGCATTTATTCTGTTCTTCCCATTAACCGAATCTGTGTTTTATATATGGCTCGTGATTCCTTAATATATGTCCCTTGATCCCGTCTGTGTTTAATAACGTGGCTTGTTTACTCTGTCTAGGGGTCTATATTGGCTTTGTGCTGTACTACTCTTACAATCTCTAGCAAAATGTCCTTTATTTTTACAAATGTAACATATTCTCGTTCTTTTGTTACTACTAGGGTTTTGGGGTTTGGGCTGATGAGACTTTGCTGTAAGAGCCTGCATACTTTCAATCCTCAGCCTCTCCTCTTGCAGTTTCCTACGCCTAGCAATATTCCTATGGTGTTCAATTGCGCACTCTCTAAGGCAAGCTACTGTGACCCCTCTCCAACCTGGCAAAGAGGTTTGTACTCTGTCCCTCACTGTCTTATCGAGTCCGTCCATCAGCACAGAGACAGCCACCTCCCTGTAATTTTCATCCCTGCATCCGATACCCCTATGTATCTATCCATTATTTGCAGGGACCGATGGAAATATTCAGATGCCATTTCATTTCCCCTCTGCTTTATGGAGAAAATTCTTCTCCACTGAACAGTTGTGGAGAAATACAACTCTAGTTGCCTGTTTAATTTGCTCTAAGTTCTCCTCATTGAGTTTGTCAGTCATACGACTATCCAACTCTAATCTACAATCAGTGATGAATTTTTGGGTGTCAATATTAGGGGGTAGGCACGCTTTCAAAAATGTCCGCCAATGTTGGTTTGTCGGTTCATACGCATTAACTTTTGACATCTGGCTAAATGCTTCCGAGGGTAGGGGAATTCTAAAATGATTGACCGCAGCTCATCTCTGGGCCACGAGCAATATATTGCATTATTCCTGGTGAGGATTACTCCCTGACTATCGGTTCCCCCATTGGGAGTTACTATTTCCAAGATAGGGTGTAATTCTACCATTCAGTTCCTAATCTGTTTACAGTGAGGTGTTGTTGTCTCTGTGCAATGAACTGTCTCACACTTACCGGAGCTGTGACCTCACCCGTTCTTTCATTGGGGAATATTGGCCCTCATTCCGAGTTGATCGGTCGGTATTTTTCATCGCATCGCAATGAAAATCCGCTTAGTACGCATGCGCAATATTCGCACTGCGACTGCGCCAAGTAATTTAACAATGAAGATAGTATTTTTACTCACGGCTTTTTCATCGCTCCGGCGATCGTAATGTGATTGACAGGAAATGGGTGTTACTGGGCGGAAACATGGCGTTTTAGGGGCGTGTGGATGAAAACGCTACCGTTTCCGGAAAAAACGCAGGAGTGGCTGGAGAAACGGAGGAGTGTCTGGGCGAACGCTGGGTGTGTTTGTGACGTCAAACCAGGAACGACAAGCACTGAACTGATCGCACAGGCAGAGTAAGTCTGAAGCTACTCTGAAACTGCTAAGTAGTTTGTAATCGCAATATTGCAAATACATCGGTCGCAATTTTAAGAAGCTAAGATACACTCCCAGTAGGCGTAGGCTTAGCGTGTGTAACTCTGCTAAATTCGCCTTGCGACCGATCAACTCGGAATGAGGGCCATTGTTACTGCACTACCTGGTTGGACAGGCCCCACCTGAGTTTCCTGCAAGTGGACTGCTTGGAGGAGAGCTGCGATTTGGCTGAATCCTTCATCTTCCTGTGACCTAAAACCTTGGAGAGACTTCAAAACAGGATACATTTTGCAAAAGTTAGGGTTATACATTGCTCTTTCATATTACTATCATTTACGGATGTATCATTGACTGTAGCCTTCGACCTGTGTCGACAATGGTGTGTTTGTGTTCTCATTCCCGCTAGGTTTAGAACCTGCTGCGTATGTTAATTTCCCTTGCATATCCCCTTCTTGTTGCCATAAATTTAAACAATCTGTATGTCTGACCCTTTGTTTTCGGGATTTTATCACATATCCTAATCCTTAAATTCTGCAATACCTCTGGTTCAAAACTGCCTACCTTAGGGAATGGTTCCCTATCTTCCGCAGTCATGCGTTCCCATTCATTGCATAAAACTTCTGTGTGTGAACCATACTTTTCACACATAATGAACCTCTCGGACCCCCTGGGCCGTGGTATGTCAACCTGAACCCTGGTTGCACGTCCCTTACTTGAGCAACTGGCCCCCATAATTTGCAGGTATTACCCTTTCGGCTAATCCCACAAAAAAACAAAATACTCAATATAAGGCAACGGTAAAGTTCTCCGAGTGCTTTCACCCACTCACGCCCACGTTGGCCAGTACTACCACTGTTGATGGCGAAGGCAATGTACACAACCTAGGGCCCCTATGTAACCTATTTACTGGAAGTTTATGGGAATAATTTACCCTTTCCAGTAAATATTGGCCGTTGGAGATTTCCTGAGAGAGGCCAGCGAAAACTCCCTAAACCTTTATTATACACAAATCACGCTTGCGTATGCTATATACAGCGCTAATGATACCGCGATTTTACGCAAAGCTCATAAAAAGAGTATCACGTTGCGCTAAATATTGCACCCACGAACGCGCGGTCCAATCGCACAGCGTATAGGTACTTGTTACTTATCCGCCGTACGACCACTGGAATCGAATCACAAGCTGCAAAACCTCAGCCGGAGCGTATCAAAAACTATATGGGTAAACCTAGCTTACCCCCTGGGCCGCGGTACTCTAAACCTCGCTGACCTCCTGGGCCGCGGTACTCTACTACCTTGCTCCTTTTGTACTTCAATCTATATTAACATGAGTCAGCTGCCTCACGCCACCAAGCCTCCACTCACTTGGTGTACCACTCGACGGGATCCCGAATTCCTGGGGTCCACTACGTTCAATGTTACGTTCGCTCACTCAAATACACTTTGGTTTTTCTGTACAGAAAACTATCTTTTATTCAGATAAAACGGCTTTATTCCCAGAGGCAATACAGTAAAAAAGGTTTTATTTAAACTAAATCTTGGAAACCGTGCTACTGTAGCGTGGCTACTGTCCCGCCTTTAAACTAAACGATACTATTGTGTAATTTGTACTTAGCGGTCGTACCCTTATGCACGTTGCGTAAACACGCGACCATGCGTATGTCTTTACGTTGCGTACGCAGTTCTGTACTTTGTCCGAGACACGTGTACAAAAACCGTACGTCCGCAATAGTACAAATCCCACACTTCTATAAATGTAAGCGATATTACCTATAATCGCTCACAACACAACAGTGTTTTTCTGTATAAACCTTTTTAACTAGGCCAGACTGCGTTTGTGTTTAAAGTTTACTCCCTTAATATTTATTCTATATTTTAACTATATAGCAACAAATTTCTCCGGCCTTTTTTCAGGTCTAAATGAATCTAGTAATCAGTACTTATTGTAACAATGTGAGCGGGTATACAAAGTATGGGTGTACGTTTTGTGTTGTGTGCGCATTTGGCACCAAACAGAAATTCACAGACTTTTTAAATAGCTTTGCGTATTTACTTTACGGGTCCTACCTGCATCCCTACAAACCATGCAGAGCAGACGCCATCTAATCGGCAATAAAAATAGGGTTTCCAGTGTATCCACCGACCAGAAAAAGGTTTACGTGGGATACCTCTCCGCCCTTTGCTGATAGATAAAGTCTGCTTTAACCTGCTAGGCTGCGGGTATGAGGAAAAACCAGACGATTCCCCCAATTGATGATGTCAATTTTATATTAAAACATAAAGCTATATCTTTAAACACACTTTTACCATGGAGCCGCTGCAGCCGCTAGACTTAATATGCACTCTACGTACCTTTTACACTATTTACGTAATGAGTCCCGTACAATGTACGGACTCTGCGTACAAACGCCGCACTGAAGGTACAAAGTACCCGCAGCGCATACACACCCAATTGATAATACTTTTAAACCTTATACAGATAAGCAATACAATAATGAATACACTTTAAACCTTAGCAGGGAAAATAAGACACGACACCAATTGTGATTTTACCGCTGGGTTCCGACACCACAGTGCATAATTTCTGAAAGGGGGTTTACAATACAAATTATGCACTACAATACAACAGAGTAAATGGCTACAGTCAATGTACATACGTGAGTAGATTCGCTTGCGCAACCCGGCCCGGTCCTCCGCAATCAGGTTGATAGAGTTGTGAGTCTTGTGTGTGGCCAGGCTGCAGCAGGCTTTATTTATACAATTCTTCCAAAAGCAATACAATGTATACTGTAATCCCTTTGTCCATTTGGACACAGGATTGCACTTTTACAGTACAGGAGAGGTCATAGGTTGATTTGAAAAGGTAGGCGATGTCTTTCCTAACTGCTCTTGTGGGTGGTCTCCTCTGGATTCCCGCCGCATACATAATATACAATAAATACAGTTTATATCTATATTCTGCTTCTGCACCTAACTATCCTCAGGAACATGCGATCTTCCGCAAACCAACACCGGAATGTTACCCTTAAAATACCCTACAGCTGGATACCAAACACCACCTTATAACCTTAGTCTGTCCCCTCTTATCCTGTAAAGGTGAATCCCTTTGTTCTGGAATCATTTAAACTGTTACTTTCTGATGTGATGCAGGGGGACTGTGTACAATGTGCACTATTTGGATTAAATATGTAATGTTTTGATAGCTCTCCATGCGTACACAAACTCTGCCGTAAATTCCCACACCACGCGCAGGACCGCGGGAGCGACCGTACGCAAATTGTGGATATGTGCACGCACGGCAGAACAAGTGCACGCGCAGCGGGCATGAGTGTGTGGTTCGTACTTGATGTGTGTGCTACAATATTTTTCGACTTTGACACTATTTACGTTTGTCACAGATGTGGATAGTGTTTATCCCCCTAGAAAGGGCCAGGACCTTTTGTGTGGCTACAGTCAGATCATCATAGTCATATTCCCTGCTCTCAGTTCATGATCATCTCAACTATCTAAGCAGAGGTGTTGAAATATTGTCAGAAATGATGTGCCCCCAAAAGAACTGGGAATACGGTAGACCTGCAATGGTTGATCTGCGATGTTGACTTGTGGCACATAGAGCCACATTATGGTCTGTTGGTTTCTTGTTTAAGTGTCACGTGGGCTATGGGCTACCTGGTGGTTCTTGGTGATGCTAACGCAATTACCTAGCCTCTGGTGTGTCGGTTGCTAGGAGTCTGGCGGCTCCCAGCGCCCAACGTCAGTCTGTTGCTAGACGCCGGGCGGGGACCAGAAGGCTTTGCACCTGGCGTCCGCTTGTTGATTGGCGCCGGGCAGGGGTCAGCAGGAGGTGTCTTGGCTCCTAAGCAACGGCCGGGGTGCGCGCCTCCCAGCGCTAACAATAAGTCCATAAGTACTGCACATCTGTTTGTGAGACTTATACATCCAGATATTGTACTGCAGAACTACTAATACTCCAAGTGAACTTGATATTATTTTCCAGCATATTCACATGGACATAATATTAACTTCAGCTGTCCCCTGCAGTGCAAATAGTTCAAATAGTTTGGAGATGTAACGCGAAAAGAAGCGTTGTATTAACAGGGCCAGCAACAGAAATCTTGGTACCCGGTACATTGATTTCTCTGGGGCCCCCTCATATCATTCATAATATATATATATATATATATATATATATATATATATATATATATATATATATATATATATATATATATATATATATTTAACTCCCAAAGCAATTGAAAACGAAGCAGCCGGTGCCCTTACAATGAATGCATATAATAGAATGGAGGTGCGGCACTCACGGCATTCAGTAACTGACTTGCAGCGGTCACGTATTTTAGTAACGTTTCAGTGCCCCAGCACTGTCGTCAGACTTTATTAAAGGATAAAAACAGTATACACATACCTTTTTATAGCAAGTGAAAAAAGGAGTGAAACCACACTGAACGCCGGGAACGGGACAAAGCACCCGCCCAGTGGCAGCAAATGATGACATCATATTACTGAGCACCAGTAAACGAATATCATTAAACCCACTGTCTACCAGCTTATTTGCCCATGTGGCCTCAGCTACGTGGGCAAGACTGAACGTAAAGGTAAAGAACGGATGTCCGCGCATCGGTCTGTAATTAGGAATGCACTGAAATCGGGTAGCTCGGATCAACCTGTTGCCTGTCATTTTGTCGAGCTCCGTCATCCTCTTAATAGCTTGCGTTATCGTATGATTGATCATATCCCTCCCTCTATTCGAGGGGGTGATAGATCACGCAAACTATTACAGTGTGAGACCCATTGGATTATGCGTCTGGGTGTATTAGCACCAAAAGGTCTTAATGATGTTATCTCATATGCCTGTTTCTATTGAGTGTCCTATGTGATCTTGCTATATATGCTGCTATACTTGTGAGATTGTGTTGATAAATCTGCGGCATTATACTGTATTGATTAGTGTCTATGATTTTTAATGATGCTATCCAGTGGCGTAAGTTCGTCACAGTGGCCCGGAGGCAAGATAAATATTGGTGCCCCCCATATTTCCTATATTAAGATAAATGTATGTATGTTCTGAAATTTTTTTATATTCTGTATTTATACATTTAATTGTCTCATTTTAAATGACACATTTCTTAGCAGTCATACCCAGGATTTGAACCCATGACCTGTTACACTGACAGCAGACACATTACTGATGGAGCTATTTGCTCCTGTATAGTAAGCAGGCGAATTCTAACTATATAAAGTTACGTGTAATTGTCAGAGAAGTAACTTCATATAGTTAGAATTCTCATATTTCCTATACAGGAGCAAATAGCTCCATCAGTAAGGTGACTGATTCCAGTGTAATAGGTAGTGGTTTCTAATCCTGGGTGTGACACTTGTAAAATGTGTATCTACAGTATAATAAAGAGGGTGTGACTTGTAAGGTGCAGGGACCAGTGAGCAAGTCGGCCACTGAAAAGACAGCGACAGCTATCAATTAACTTAATTCAATGGTGTCACAGAATGGGAGGAGAGGTGACCCCCTTCAGGGCAGGAGCCCGGCGGCAGATGACTCCGTTGCCTCCCAGAGTTCTGCCTCTGATGCTATCGTTCATGCCAGCTTTTACTAATGATTTTGGTCAAGTTACCATACTTATGATGCTTTTTTCCATTCATCTACCATGTTGCTGTTTTCTCTCGCTTGTTTCCTGTTTATAGTATCAGCATGGTGATGTGGGTTTAATCATATTCGTTTACTGGTGCTCAGTAATATGATGTCATCATTTGCTGCCACTGGGCGGGTGCTTTGTCCCGTTCCCGGCGTTCAGCGTGGTTTCACTCCTTTTTTCACTTGCTATAAAGGTATGTGTATTCTGTTTTTATCCTTTAATAAAGTCTGACGACAGTGCTGGGGCACTGAAACGTTACTAAAATACGTGACCGCTGCAAGTCCGTTACTGAATGCCGTGAGTGCCGCACCTCCATTCTATTATATGCATTCATTGTGAGGGCACCGGTTGCTTCGTTTTCAATTGCTTTGGGAGTGCCATTCTTTCCTCCATATATGTTGGTTTATGCAGTTGGTCGCTGCATAGATCTGTTTGGGCACCCAGTACCATTCACTCGGATTCTGACGAATCGGGTGTATTCTCTGCCGCTCACTGCAATTTGAATCTCTGGAACGTGAGACTGTTATTGTTTTGCATTTTTTTGCACACTTTTTTTGCACTTTAAATCACTATTGCACTTTTTGAACATTGCTCCTCACAGGATTACAGTGTAAAGTTTATTCAGCTTGGTTATTTTCTATACAAGTATGGCAGCTGATAATTATGATCAATTATCCTATCTTAATTACCCCATTGGAGACACGTTGTCTTTTTCTGAATCTGATGCTGACACTCGTCTATATGCTACCGGTATAAATGATGAAGCCGAGGCAACATCATCTGATGTGATTTTTCGGGACCTTTGAAAATTAAAAAAGAAAGAAACCGATTTTTATTTGCATGGACTGTCACTTAGTGATTATTATAAATCCAAAAAGATTCCACGTTCGGAATTGTCCCACTATTGGTTGCTAATAAGTGTAGTTTTGATTTACTCCTTTTAGTAATTGAACAATCTACTAAGGAGCTTGAGAAGATAAAACAAAAAATAACAGCTTTTGAAACTGCACATTTACCTGTCTTGTTATTGGATAAGGATAATGACTGGATTAACAAATTGCAAACACCGGTGTCTCAGTATAAGCATGACCTTATCCGCTTCAAGAAAGATAAACTGGCTAAAGTGGAGCTTGATTATGAGAAACACACTGTATATAAATGGCTCAGTGGTGACAATCCAAGAAGTGACAATAGTCCTTTCTATAGGAAATATAGAAAACCCTTTTCTCGGTTTGATACTGATACATCAAAAGATTCTGGTAGCTCGAACAGTGATTTTGATGCTAGTGGACACACAAGTGGCCCTTTAGGCGTCGCCACAAGAGCAGTTGCAGGAACTTCACGAGGCGGTGAGGCCAAAACAAAAAGACGGGGGCGTGTAGGAAGACGCCTTACAAAAGGAATTAATATTCAACCTTTTCTCTTATGATCTTAGTGAATCTGAATGTAATTTGCTCAGCAAGGGGCTTTCTTTTGTGCCAACTGTACCGTTCAATGAGCTCCTATGGAATATCGAGGAAAAATTCCCTTCAACGTAAACTTAAAGAATTCTTTAATAATAAAGACTCTGAGTACAGTAGTACTGTGCCTAAACAACTGCTTAAGTTCCGTTCTCCATCAACCTTTGATCCCCTCTCCAGTAATTCATCTATCAAGACGTACATGCGTATGGTGGATCAACAGGTTTCTACATCTGAGAACTTTTGAAAATCCACACTCCAATCTTACTAAGCTTGAACATGAAGCGCTTCACACTTTGTCTAATAATCATAACCTTATTATTCGTCCTGCGGACAAGGGCGGGGCTATTGTCCTGCAAGATCTGTGTGATTACCGCCTTGAAGCTGAATGCCAATTATCTGATTCTTCAGTTTATAAAAAATTCCATCATGATCCCACTCAGAAGTTTAAGAGTGACCTCAGTGAAATACTTCAACAAGGTGTTGACTCATGTTTGATTTCACAAGAACTTATGGATATTCTTATTCCAGCATTCCCTACCACTCCTTTGTTTTACACGCTCCCAAAGATACATAAAAAACTGGACCCCCCTCCTGGACGACCTATTATTGGAGCAAGAGGCTCTTTGTTCCAACGGGTTGCTACCTATTTAGATTCTGTTACAGCCTCTTGTTCAAAATGAATCTACCTTTTTATTGGACACTACTTCTTTGTTGAATAAGTTGACAAATTGTTCTATTAGTTTTGACGATTGCTGGCTTATTAGTGTTGATGTCAATTTATACATTTCTATCCCGCATTGTTTTGGTCACCATGCTGTCAGGAAATTCATGGTAAAAAGTGGGTTATTTTCTGCTTTGTACATTGAATTTTTCCTGACACTCTTTGAATTGATTTTAACGAATAATGTCTTTTTATATGATAATCAGTTTTTCTTGCAGGTTAAAGGTTGCTCTATGGGCTCTAGCGCAGCCCCTGCTTATGCAAATACAGTAATGTTTGCCGTTGAGCATGATTTATTCTTTATTGATCCTTTAATATCTAGCAGGCTTGAGTTCTTCACACGCTTTATTGACGATCTGCTGATTGTCTGGCATGGAGATATCCGTGATTTCATTGAGATCATTGATACTCATAATGCAGGATCATCCCCCATTAAATTTACTTATAACTTTAGTAGTGAACAGATTTCTTTTCTAGATGTTATGATTTTTTTGAAAGATGGGCAAATTAATACATCATTATTCACGAAATCAACTGACCGCAACATGCTTTTACAAGCTAGTAGTTGCCATCCTAAAAGCCTTATTCGCGGTTTGCCTTATTCACAAATGATTCGTTTGCATAGAATCAATTCTAATATTGAGGTTGCTGCTAAACAAATTGACATGTTGATTACTAAATTTGTCCAATGGGGATATTCTTACAGGGATTTGTTATGCACTAAGGCTAGAGTTCTAAGTATTGACCGTAATACCCTTTTGACACCTAGTTCAAGAAGTTCTAACGGTGATTCCAACAGATTCACTTGGGTTAATAGATATAACATCTCTCCCCCTTTAATTAATAACATCACTAAAAAACACTGGCCCATAATTGAGTCTGGCCATAATTTGCCATTAGGTCACACTCTCCTTATGTCCTGTTACTCCCGTGGTCGCAATCTACGTGATTTCTTGTAAAATCCGATATTGCTAGAAAACCCTCTACCTCTAAACAGACTGGGTGTATACGCTCTACTTGTGTTACCTGTCAATTTCTTTTGACGGGTAACAAGTTTGCACACCCTCGTACTGGAAAAATGATTTTTATTAATCATTTATTTAACATGTAATTCCACTTTTGTTGTCTACCAGCTTATTTGCTCATGTGGCCTCAGCTACGTGGGCAAGACTGAACGTAAATTTAAAGAACGGATGTCCGCGCATCGGTCTGTAATTAGGAATGCATTGAAATCGGGTAGCTCAGATCAACCTGTTGCCCGTCATTTTGTCGAGCTCCGACATCCTCTTAATAGTCTGCGTTATCGCATGATTGATCATATCCCTCCCTCTATTCGAGGGGGTGATAGATCACGCAAACAATTAGTGCGAGACCCGTTGGATTATGCGTCTGGGTGTATTAGCACCAAAAGGTCTTAATGATGTTATCTCATATGCCTGTTTCTATTGAGTGTCCTATGTGATCTTGCTATATATGCTGCTATACTTGTGAGATTATGTTGATAAATCTGCGGCATTATAATGTATTGATTAGTGTCTATGTGTCACTGACCTAGGTTGGGGGTGTTGTGGACTCGGGGGTTCTTCCGATGGTAGGGGAGAGGAACCACAGTTGGGTCGGAACAGGGATGGCTTAATATAGGTCTTCCTCATACAGGACTCTGACAGTAAAGCTTGGTGAAAATATGAAAGAACTTTATTGCAGGAAGAGAGCAACACAATGTCACATAGCAGAGAAGGAACGTATGGGGAAATGTCCAGGCCTATAGGAGAACTTGTAAGCAATGCTAAGGATTCCAGGAAAAGAAGTACTTGTGAGTGTTGGTACAAGATAATAATGACTGAAGAACTTGTAAGTGATGTTTTTAAAGATACTGGTGATTTGAAGAACTGGTGAACGGTGGTTAAAGACTCTGACGATTAGAAACACTTGTGAGCGGTGATTAAAGACACTGATGATTTGTAGAACTTGAGAGCGGTGGTTAAAGACACTGATGATTTGTATGACTTGAGCGGTGATTAGCCCGTAGCACACGCTGACTCCAAGAAGCACTGGTGACTGGATTGCAGAGAAACACACCAGCCGCTGTATACGCTGAACTGTGCAGCAACTGGCACCTGGAAGTGCTGGAGACACTGGGGTACAACTGCAGAGAGAGACGTCTGGAACAAGAGCACTGGGGGAAAAGATGATACTCAGGCGCCGAGGCTCTGCCCGGCGTCTGCCTTTGAATCTCGCGCCTCCGCTGGATTGGCGGAACAGTCCGATGACGTCACCTGCTCCCCGCCCACGTGATGCCGGGTGTAATGGCGGCGCCCCAGGAACCGCCGGAGCCCGTGGACCACCGAAGGCGGAGGCCGCAACACAGACCAGCAGGCACGCAGGGGTAAGCGCTGTGAACGCCGCCTATGGCGTGTGACACTATGATTTTTAATGATCCTATCGTTCATGCCAGCTTTTACTAATGATTTTGGCCAAGCTACCATACTTTTTTCCATTCATCTACCATGTTGCTGTTTTCTCTCGCTTGTTTCCTGTTTATAGTATCACCATGGTGATGTGGGTTTAATGATATTCGTTTACTGGTGCTCAGTAATATGATGTCATCATTTGCTGCCACTGGGCGGGTGCTTTGTCCCATTCCTGGCGTTCAGCGTGGTTTCACTCCTTTTTTCACTTGCTATAAAGGTATGTGTATTCTGTTTTTATCCTTTAATAAAGTCTGACGACAGTGCTGGGGCACTGAAACGTTACTAAAATACGTGACCGCTGCAAGTCCGTTACCTCCATTCTATTATATATATATATATATATATATATATATATATATATATATATATTGACAATGCTAAATTCCTTTGTCGTATAAACAACCCTTATGAAGCTAAGAACACTGTACGCTGTTTACTTAAGAAGTACCGTAATGATACGCTATTTGCGTAACGATCGCTCAGCGGTAAGCGAGACGCTCAAGCGTCACGTTCGCTCACGGCCTAGTGATCGCAGGACACTTTATTAATGTCTAGGGGAAAGATTCGCTGTAGCGTAGCTTACGCTCGAGACCACGAGGAGGTCACCAGCGATGCAGACGCTTACAGCACAATACCTTTATATTTAAACCTTTTAACAATGTATGCGCTATATATCTTAATGTGAATACAGGGTGTAAGTGCAACCTTGTGTAACCTGACTAACTACAAAGCTGATTGAGCGTCACCGACGCTCAAGTGAACACTTAACACTATAGAAAATACACAGATACTGGTTTAGGGTTCCAAAGCCTATTATCTGTATTATATCTAGTATACTTGTAAAAGAGTAACACAGTACAAATGATACACTACAATATAACAAAGACTTCCTAACCAAACACCTAACTAAGGGATAAACTACAATACTATCCTGGTCTAACACAATACAATACAATACTATAAAAGTTTAGTCTAGGGGAGATATGAGAGAAAAGAGAAAATAGAGAGAGAGAAATAGACACAGAGAGAGAGAGAGAAATTGGCTCACAGAAAGACAATGATTACATTAAATAAGAGACAACATGGTTGCAGATAAAACTACATATGTGAGAGACAATCGCTGCGCAGTTAGTCAATGCTGAATACAGCATGGGATGGAAGCTAGACTCCATTTTGAGAAACCTCCACTTGATTCCAAAGACCACACCACATGCCTGAAAGGGGGAGGGGAAGACATCCAGCAGCAGCCATTTTAGATTTGCAGGTCCAAACACATGGCACCACAATCACATAGCAGAAAACACAAGACTCCATTTTACTCCAAAATGTCCAAGCCTCAAAACAATGCATATGTTCTGATTTTACAATTCCAAACCATCTAAATCACCTTTCACAATGTAATCCAACTTCCTAGAACCATCTCATAATTTCACATCCCAAACAACTTCAGTATCTCACTAACCAGAGCATATTCATCACAAGACCAGATCACAATGTACTCACAAGTATCAGCCTGCCATTGCTACCAGCACATATTCAAAACTACTGCATGGTGGTATTTATGATTAACAAGATCCCAGCTACCATCACAGATTCCACAGGGCACCAACACTAACACCCAACAATCATCACAGCCAAGTTACACTATCCTATTTAAACCAGAAAGCAATATGTCTATATTTCCTTCTATAGCCATGTGATTCTATACTTAGCCTTTGGGAAGGAATTCTGTCCTGGGGATGTAGCCTCCATGCTGCTTGATGCTAGCTTAGTTCTGAGTGAGAGAGTCAGCCCTGTGATCTCCAGTGGGTATATCATACCTGCATTCCAGCTGTGGGGGTGTGTCAACCACAGGGAGTGTGTGTCCCTCCCAGCATGTGAGCCAGCTGCATCAGTGGCCTTGGTTATGTAACACAATGGGTGATGACCAACACATTCCTGTCTGGGTTTTGTTCTATATTCATGATGTCCACTTTCAGTTGAGACAATGACATCTCAGCCCTCATTCTCCTGTATACAAATCCAGCCCCATTGGTAAACACAGGTGTTGGCCTTCCTCATTGAGTCTCAAAGCTCAGTGTAATTAAAGACTATTGTACTCCGTCTGCGGGAAAGATTCTGATTTGGAGTACAATTGATCTTCAATTACTATTCCTGTGTTTACCTTATGCATGTGTAGGTATGAGGCCCTCTTAACATGCAAACTATTGTTTGGGGGATCTCTGAGGTCAAAGAGACATTTGAGACCTACTGATGCCTGTCTCCAACTGTTCAGATGCATGACTAAGTAAGGACAAATAAATAAATGGACATAACTTCTTATGTCCATAACTATTCGCACGAGCAATTAATCTGCTCCAAACCAACACCGGAATATTGCTATTTAAATACTCTTCCGATAGGTACCAAACACTGCTGTATGACTCCTGTTAGACCCTTCGTGCAATACAAAGAGGGATTCCTCCGCTCAGGGACATTCTATCTAAACCAAACTTACAGAAACTATTGAGGGGAACATGATCTATGAAATACATTAATTATGAAAATGTGTAACGAATGAGTCGCACGCTACGATCACATAAACTCTACCGTAAATGCGCATACTGCGCGTGCGAGTGCACGCTATTGCGGGTATGCGCTTCCACGGGAGAGCGTACGCATGCGCAGCACGGACCAGTGTGCGGTGCAAATATGGCATCGTGCATGGAGACATTTTTCTGACTTCGACAGTCCACCCTTTGGCAGTCAATAATAACTGCCACAAAATATTTAAGGAGAAAAATGTAAGTCAGGGGTTAATTGATTTCCATGGTGGGGTAAGGAAGAAGAGAGGAGTAGGTGTGAAGAGGGTATGACCTAGTGAGAAAGTAGGAGCATGTGTGTATGAGTCCATGTTTGGAGGGTCATGTATCATCGTGCCGTACGTGTGGTAAATCAAGCTTCGAGGTATTGCGAAGTATACATTTGAATTCCTTCTTATCCCGTACTAAGGGTCTGTGGATGGGCTGTCAAACTCTACCGAGCTCATTTCGGCTGTGGTTGCAACAAAATGGGGATGCACATTTTAGTTGATGATACATGAATGGGGGAGGTATGTGGTTGCTGATATCTGTGCCTGTATTCCCTATCGTCTATGTGTGTCATTACCTGAGGGTTGTAGAGATGAAGATAAAGAACACTTATGGAAAATGCAATGATATTCTATGTCAGGGAAATGTACATCTGTCGATTGAGGTCTTGATTGGTGTCGGTTGATTGGAGTCTTCTTCTTTGTGCTTTTGCTCATAAGTCGTGAGTAAAGCAAACAACGTCCATGGATTTACAAAAACAAATGTTGGGCTAGCGTGATTTTAAAGTTCCTAGGGAAACTGGGGTACCCATGGCATTGTCCATCAAAATCTTGTATATCAGGTCGTCTGCTCTTCTTCTTTCCATCTTTCCGTTGTCGGCCCCTTGGCTCATCAAATCCTTCGTCTACGTGGGTCTTTGTACCTCGGAGGAAAACATAGAAATGGGTGAAAGACGGACCGTATACTCATTACATCATTACGTCATGGTTTCTAGCATTGGGTCATAAATCACATCCAGGTTAATTACAGTTTCCTCACTCCTCAAGCTCATCACTTTTGTACTTTGTTTGCACCTTATTAAAGCCTGCCCGCATCTAAATATCAATCCAAACGATATAACGACGCCCAAAATACATAGGAGAAACTTTCCAACATCCATTATGACTCCTTGAGCCCAGTCTCCTAAACCGGAGAACCAATTTCGCGGGTTCAACCATGACACCCAACCAGTCAGCTCATTACCTACAGCAGCAAGGGTGAGATTGTGTTTTCGACGAAATTCCCACTTTAATTGCAGAATATCGTCCATCTTTTGGTCTATGACCTCTACCGGATCCTCGGTGCTATTTGTGATATACGTGCAACACTTTATGCCGTACTGTGTTGCCAATGTAACACAATATCCGCCTGTTACTGCTGTAAGATAATTAAGAATCATCTTATGCTGAACTAGTTCTGTTTTATAAGCTTGAAGTTCTCTTCCAGTGTATCTAAACGTGTCATCATACATTTCAGTGATATTATCTAACAAATTGGCGAGTGCGGAAATGTATCTATAATTCATCACACCTCGAGCGGTGCGAGTGAAATCTAACGCTACCAGAACCTGAATCCCGGTGGATTCATGGATAAGATCAGAGGCCGGATGCTCTAACCTTTCTGACAGTTGTCTTTTAACAAGGTGCTCGTAGTGAGTGTGAGTATAAGGAGTTTGGGCACCACGGTGTATGTCCTTCATTTTGTCATGTGTAACAGTCATTACTTCAGGCAATACTTTTCCAATATAACACAATCCTTCAGAGTTTGGGGCAAGCCACTTGTACGCCTTTCTCCCACATATGAAATATGCATCATCGGGGAGAACATAGGGGACGGAGAAGGACATGACCATGTTACAAACCTTCCAGGTGAAATCTCCTGACCCTAATTCTTCCATCTGCTTAATGCACGTATCGGTTTGTACGATATGTGCACAGTATCCTGGTGATACCTCTCCAACTCTAGTAATCCTATTTCCTAAGGTATATCGATACCGAAAAGATTTTCCTCTACTGGCTATGTGGCGTACGAGCTCTGTATCTGTAGGCATTCTATCTGCTCTGTGTGAAAAGGTCATGGTAAGGTTGCTCCATGACACTTCCCAATTTCCCGGTTTTCTGGGATTGGAGATGTTAAAACATATGAGGGACCTATCCACATGGTATTGGTGGAGCTTCAAACTAGGAGGGCTGGAGATGTTAAACCTCCGGTCCACCGGTCTCCCACCACTTAGCTCAAGTACCTCCCCTAACGTTAAAGGAAATGGTACTAGCCCTGATTTACTGTGACCCTGAGGTACTTGAGAGCATACCCAACAATCGGTCTTGTTTAATACGTTACCCACTAAGGAGTGATAGTCACTCAATGGATGCCGGTCCATATGGATATTAAAACTGGATTGGCATTTCTTTGTTACAGAGCCTACAGATACAACTTTCTTTTTGAACTAACATTCCTTCACAGTTGTTTACAAATAACATGGTTGTTAGATCGTGCCCGGTACTCGCCTTTGCTTGGTGATTGGGTTGCTATTGGAAATTTACACCTCCGTCTCAGTCATCAGGACCTTTCTGGATCCTTTCTCGACCTCACTGGTACTCTCACCGAAACAGACTGTTCTGGTCAACATCATGGTCAACAGGAAAATCCATATCACAGTCTCTTGGGGCAAGTCCATCTTACAGGAGGAGAAAAGAAGAAATTTGTAATTGGGGTATAAGAAAATCAGTTTGAGGGGGAGAGAACTCGTTACGATAATAAGTTCTCTCGTCTTGTTGTTCTTCTTGTTCTGCTGTCCTCTCAAAGGTGTTGTCTCTCAGTCTTCAAAAACGATCATTCTGGTGATGCAATATTCCTTCCTAACCGACGATCTTTCTGTAAGGAGCAAAAATCTGGCATTACCATTGGTCCAACTGAGGGGTGACATAGCATCTTTAAACCATGGAAACATGAGTGAGAAGAGAGAGAAAATAAAAAAACAAAAGAGATAGAGAACAATTCATGTGCATATATACATTACATAACTCGACAATAACCATCAATAAGAAAAGAGAAACAAAGCATTTTTAAACATTGTAAGAAAATATTGTTAGCATTAGAAAAACATTGTCAGACTTATTAGGCTGTCATATCTATGTGTCTACTGGTCTCCTTGAGCAGTCCCTCCCCACCAGCACTTGCATTATTCCACTGTCTGTATCTGGCCAGAATACATTGTGGTGGATAGGTCATGCTGGGGTTTGGTAGACTTCTGCAAGGACCAAGCGAATATGCAATGTTCGAATTCTTACCAATAATCGTCAGAGATGGGGATAGAGAGAGGGAGAGAAAAACATTTTTCACAAATACATTTACAACTTTTAACCTGGTCATTCCTGTGTCTTCAGTGAATGACCTCCCACTTCATTAACCGTTACCTCAGGCTTGCCTCCATTCCTAACAATCACCTTTCCTGCCTATGTGTTATGGGTGTGGCCCAAAATTCTTCCTATATGATCCCTGCTTGTAATTTGGTGTGTTATATTCATGCTCATTTTCATGTCTAGGGGGTCTAACTTTATGTGGGTTATTACAGTTACTGGCATAATGCCCTTCTCTTCTACAATGGTAACAAATCCTTGGCCTTCTCCATGTACTAGGGGCCTGGGGTTCCGGTCGACTTGATGCATCCTCTAGTGCTTGGATGTTCAGTGTCATCTATACCAGTGTACCTAGCCATATCCTGCAGAGCCCGGTGAAAATACTCTTCTGCGGATTCACCTTCTTTTTGTCTTATTGTATAGATTTTATTCCACTTTGCTACTGTAGGAAAATATTCTTTCAACTGTAGATTGATTCTTTTTATATTATCTTGGTTATACTTGTTTGTTAGTGGCACTTCCTCATCTAGCTTACAATCAGTGATAAATTTCAATGAATCAACATCGGGGGGTAAACATGCCCTCAAAACTGTCCTCCAATCTTTGTTACTTGGCTCTGCAGTATGTCCTAGCACTCTAATGTACCTTTGACAAGCAACCAAGTCTTTCCTGGGATCAGGAAATTCAGACAGAATTGCTCTTAATTCTGTTCGGGAAAAAGGGCAGTACATGGCGATGTTCCTGACAGGAGTGATTCCAGAAGAGTCAGTTTCCCCATTTGGTACTGCAATTACCCTAACAGGATTAAGTCCAGTAATGTCATTCTGAATTGGTTCTAGGATATAAGGTACATTTGTTTGTGCGTGATGTATATTACCATACCTACCTGTGAACACGACCTCACCTGACCCTCCATTAGGGGGTTTGATTACAGTTTTTACCGACTGGGTCGTGTCCACCTGGACGTCTTGTGTGATGGCTTCTGAAAGAGGTGCCGACATCGTTCTTGGTTCACTTTCTGGTTGGTGTTCCTGAGGAAAGTTTAACATGGGGTGCGACTTGCATGGGTTAATAGTTGTACATTCAACAGTATTACAATTATCTTTGTTACATTTATTACACTTATTCTTATTATCTGTACTACTGTTGCTAAGAGCATTTTTATTGTTCACCCTTGTGCTTCTCTCCGCAACCACAATCCCCTCCATTGCCACCTCTCCTCTCTCAAGATGAAAGTTAGGTAAGTAGGTTATATTTCTTTGCATTTCACTCTCCTGTTGCCATATTTGTAAACAATCATAATGCTTGATTCGTCTCTTTGCTGATTTGATGAGACATATCCTTCGCCTTAAATTATGCAACACCTCTGAGTCAAAACTACCTATCCCGGGAAATGGTACCTTATCCCCCGCAGTCATTCGTGTCCATTCATCACAAAAGGTCTCAGAGTGGGGACCATATTTCCCCCACATTACTAACCGAGCAGACCCTCGGGGTCTGCAAGCCTCTGGAGTCTGAATCCTGACCTCCGACCGTCTCTGTATTGTGCACTTGGCTGCCATTGTGGACCTTTTTTAACACAGAAAAAACTTCCTAAAATGCACCAAACACAGAACTTCGTTGGAATCCTTAAAGCTCTTCCACTGAACTTCTTCTGCTCCGGGTATCTCCGTTCCGCCTTCTAGCAGACACGTGTAGCCGTTGCAGGCCCTATTTTTTTAGAGATTTTCCTGAGAAAATTCCCTTCCTTTTCCTTTACACAAATCACGCTTGCATGTGCTCCCTACAACACGTATGAGGGCAAGATTTACGCATGGATATACGACCTCATATCACGTTGCGTTATTGGTCACACATACAACCGTGCGGTCCAATCGTACCACTTATAGACACTTGTTGCCCATAAATGGTAGGATCATTGGAGTCTCCCTACTGTGCTCCAAAACAGCCAGAGCGTAATACAACGAAAACTTTATCACACTCTGTTGCACGTTTTCACTCAGATCGTGCTCATCACGTTCCACATAGATATCACAAAGTCCACAAAGCGGGATTATCACCTAGATCACAAAGTCCACAAAGCGGGATTCAATACACTCATACCGTTTTCAACCCAATATCATTCTTATAGTTTTCTGATCAGAAAAATCATTTCCCGTAGTCTGATAGCTCTACCCAGAGGTACTACAGTAAAACAAGGTATTTAAACTAAGTTTTGGAAAGCTGAAATCAATTTGTGTTATTTATCGCCTTGCGTTATTTACCTTTATCACAGTTTGAGTTACGTGTGCGTAACCAGACGCTACGTTGCGTGCGTCTGCCTTTTGGATTGCGTATGCTAGTCTTTGTTAGTGACACGTGTACGCAATGCAAAGGATCCACCGTAACACAATATATTTTATCAATGTAGATGATCCCTGATCATCTACCGCAATCCACACTGGCTGCCTCGTCTCTCGGACAAGCCGTGTGTTGTTCTATACTTTAACTATCACCTCTACTATTAAATAACAGCAAATCTCCTTTTAGCCCTTTCTATCAACTATAAAAATTTGGCAAACAGGAATAGTGATATACGAAAAATGAAACAGAAATGCAGATATATGCGTGCATACGCAAGACAAAAGAAAAATAAACAGTTTTAAAAAGACACAAGCGTTTTGTTCTTACTTCCGGTTACCGGGTTCCTTCAGCACTCTTTATCTAAGCGAAGCAGACGTTTATCCCGTCAGCAACTGTGAGACAACCTCCCACCCTTTTGCTGGGGGATAAAGTCTGCTGATCTACCTAGTGCAGATGTGAAAAGGACCGGATGAGCCCGCAATTGACAATGCTAAATTCCTTTGTCGTATAAACAACCCTTATGAAGCTAAGAACACTGTACGCTGTTTACTTAAGAAGTACCGTAATGATACGCTATTTGCGTAACGATCGCTCAGCGGTAAGCGAGACGCTCAAGCGTCACGTTCGCTCACGGCCTAGTGATCGCAGGACACTTTATTAATGTCTAGGGGAAAGATTCGCTGTAGCGTAGCTTACGCTCGAGACCACGAGGAGGTCACCAGCGATGCAGACGCTTACAGCACAATACCTTTATATTTAAACCTTTTAACAATGTATGCGCTATATATCTTAATGTGAATACAGGGTGTAAGTGCAACCTTGTGTAACCTGACTAACTACAAAGCTGATTGAGCGTCACCGACGCTCAAGTGAACACTTAACACTATAGAAAATACACAGATACTGGTTTAGGGTTCCAAAGCCTATTATCTGTATTATATCTAGTATACTTGTAAAAGAGTAACACAGTACAAATGATACACTACAATATAACAAAGACTTCCTAACCAAACACCTAACTAAGGGATAAACTACAATACTATCCTGGTCTAACACAATACAATACAATACTATAAAAGTTTAGTCTAGGGGAGATATGAGAGAAAAGAGAAAATAGAGAGAGAGAAATAGACACAGAGAGAGAGAGAGAAATTGGCTCACAGAAAGACAATGATTACATTAAATAAGAGACAACATGGTTGCAGATAAAACTACATATGTGAGAGACAATCGCTGCGCAGTTAGTCAATGCTGAATACAGCATGGGATGGAAGCTAGACTCCATTTTGAGAAACCTCCACTTGATTCCAAAGACCACACCACATGCCTGAAAGGGGGAGGGGAAGACATCCAGCAGCAGCCATTTTAGATTTGCAGGTCCAAACACATGGCACCACAATCACATAGCAGAAAACACAAGACTCCATTTTACTCCAAAATGTCCAAGCCTCAAAACAATGCATATGTTCTGATTTTACAATTCCAAACCATCTAAATCACCTTTCACAATGTAATCCAACTTCCTAGAACCATCTCATAATTTCACATCCCAAACAACTTCAGTATCTCACTAACCAGAGCATATTCATCACAAGACCAGATCACAATGTACTCACAAGTATCAGCCTGCCATTGCTACCAGCACATATTCAAAACTACTGCATGGTGGTATTTATGATTAACAAGATCCCAGCTACCATCACAGATTCCACAGGGCACCAACACTAACACCCAACAATCATCACAGCCAAGTTACACTATCCTATTTAAACCAGAAAGCAATATGTCTATATTTCCTTCTATAGCCATGTGATTCTATACTTAGCCTTTGGGAAGGAATTCTGTCCTGGGGATGTAGCCTCCATGCTGCTTGATGCTAGCTTAGTTCTGAGTGAGAGAGTCAGCCCTGTGATCTCCAGTGGGTATATCATACCTGCATTCCAGCTGTGGGGGTGTGTCAACCACAGGGAGTGTGTGTCCCTCCCAGCATGTGAGCCAGCTGCATCAGTGGCCTTGGTTATGTAACACAATGGGTGATGACCAACACATTCCTGTCTGGGTTTTGTTCTATATTCATGATGTCCACTTTCAGTTGAGACAATGACATCTCAGCCCTCATTCTCCTGTATACAAATCCAGCCCCATTGGTAAACACAGGTGTTGGCCTTCCTCATTGAGTCTCAAAGCTCAGTGTAATTAAAGACTATTGTACTCCGTCTGCGGGAAAGATTCTGATTTGGAGTACAATTGATCTTCAATTACTATTCCTGTGTTTACCTTATGCATGTGTAGGTATGAGGCCCTCTTAACATGCAAACTATTGTTTGGGGGATCTCTGAGGTCAAAGAGACATTTGAGACCTACTGATGCCTGTCTCCAACTGTTCAGATGCATGACTAAGTAAGGACAAATAAATAAATGGACATAACTTCTTATGTCCATAACTATTCGCACGAGCAATTAATCTGCTCCAAACCAACACCGGAATATTGCTATTTAAATACTCTTCCGATAGGTACCAAACACTGCTGTATGACTCCTGTTAGACCCTTCGTGCAATACAAAGAGGGATTCCTCCGCTCAGGGACATTCTATCTAAACCAAACTTACAGAAACTATTGAGGGGAACATGATCTATGAAATACATTAATTATGAAAATGTGTAACGAATGAGTCGCACGCTACGATCACATAAACTCTACCGTAAATGCGCATACTGCGCGTGCGAGTGCACGCTATTGCGGGTATGCGCTTCCACGGGAGAGCGTACGCATGCGCAGCACGGACCAGTGTGCGGTGCAAATATGGCATCGTGCATGGAGACATTTTTCTGACTTCGACAGTATACACACACATATATACAGATCCAAAACAAATGGCACTGGAGGCTTGTATATGCAAAAAAGAAATGTATTGGAGGTAGACGTTTCGGAGCTCACGCCCCGTCCTCAGTACCAAATACAGTAACAACATATACTGACAAAACAAACATTTAAATACCTGCACACAATCGCGCCATTCCTCGCTGCCGCACGCCGGTGTCCGTACTTCCGTCCATCGCTTCCCATCACACCCTGCTATGCAGACGTCACTGTTGCCATGGACACGCCGGGCATGCGCGCCACTGTTGTCATGGACACGCACAGCGTGCGTGTCACCGGCTCCACCGCGGCCCATACAATGCAGGGGGTTGGATCCATGGATCCTAGAAGGGGACTCACACCGTGGGTAAAGTGTAGAACGGGCTATGGATAAAAACACACATATTTGAAAGAAACAGCAAACATTTAGCAATGGCATACATACACACTGGGTGGAGCTGTAGATAATTACTATATCATTATAAAGACATACTGGTTCTATTCATAATTCTGGCTATCATCTATGCCATACACTATATACAATATACTGTAATGACCACCACATGCCGAGATAGGTAAAAGACATATATGTCGCAAAGATAATATCTAATATACAATCACATGCCATGTATATAGAAATATCCCTAACACAAGAGGGATAAATTTATAGCAGATTCCAATTGATCTTATCATTTAAACCACAAGGGGAGAAGGTGTTCAATCTCATTATCCATCTAGACTCTTTTTCCAACAGGGCCTTTGCTCTGTCACCTCCCCTTAAAGTAAGGGGTACATGGTCGATACCAAAGTTTCTAAGGTCATCCAGGGTATGATGTGCCCTCTTGAAGTGGCGTGCTACAGGTTGATCAATAGACTTGCCCTCTAGGGTTAACTTAATGGCAGATCTATGTGCTGCCATCCTCTCACTAAGCTTCCGTGTGGTCTGCCCCACGTAAAATAGACCGCACGGACAGACCACAACGTAAACCACATAAGAGGTGCTGCACGTAATGACATGTCTAATATTGTATCGTTTATCCATATGATATGTGGGTGTTTAAAGTCTTTACACACCACCATGTACTTACATGTAGCACATTTAGGGCATCTATAACACCCTGGTGCCTTATAATAAACATTAGGGGTGGCAGTCTTGCCCATCCCTGTGATATCTGATTTGACTAAGCGGTCCCTAAGATTGCTGCCACGCCTAAATGCTGTTTTAGGCCTGGTACCTTTGAACACTGGGAGATCGGGGTCTGAGGTGACTATGGGCCACAGGGCTTTAGTTGCTCTACGAATTATGGGACTAGCTGTGGTGTAATCACAGGCCCAAGGTAAGATCTTTTGATTACTCTTTTGTCCAGATTGTAGTAACTCAGATCTGGACATCGACATAATCCTCTGTTTTTGTCCTTCTAACAGCTGCCTATCATAACCCCGACACTCAAACCTAGCAATCATGTTGTCTAATAATGATGGTACATTTTTGGCATTACTCGTAATGCGAGCCACCCTCATCATTTGTGATGCAGGGAGCCCTTTCTTAAGGGGCTCCGGATGGTGGCTAGAGGCAAGCAGAAGTGTGTTCCTATCTGTGGGCTTAGAGTAAATCTCCGTCTGGATAATTCCATCTACTAGACTGATTTTTACATCAGTGTCGGCTGGTATGAAATCTATCTATCTCTTTCAATGCAATAGATATACAGACTGTCGGGTCTGTCTGGGAGGGCACCGGAGCGGGAGCCTTGCTCAATTAGCCCACGGGAGAGTGCCAGACATTTTTCTTCTCTCTCTCTCTCTATATATATATATATATATATATATATATATATATATATATATATATATATATATATATATATATATAATCAAGAAGTCTGGCGGCACTCAGGAGACTGTTCAACAGGTGCTTAATTTAATGGAATAACATCCAACAATTGTTTCGGGCCTCCGCCCGTCATCAGGGATTTATAACACAGTGAATACATAGACTTTATACCCTCACAAAGACCTCCCCCACATTGTTAATTACCTTGACTTACCTCACCTGCAATCCTGCCCTCCGACCCGAACGCCACGCTGACTGCTGCTGTCACAAACCATCCAGCTCACCAGCTGCTGCTGTACAGCGGGCGATGTCATCAAGGGGCGCCCGCAGGGAGGCGGAAGTCAAGCATCAGAGTGGTTACCTAGGTAACCAATAAACAAAACATTTAAAAATCACCTTAATGCATACCAATGGTGAAAAAGACACATAGACATTATAACAAAATGAAAAAATAAATACATATACACACAAAATTGTATTAAAAATTTCTACTTACAGAAGCTAGGATGTGCGATGGGGTCCAATGTGGCCCCATCATACGCCAATGCTTTTATGTGTTGGATTGAGAAGCCCCTCTTGTTAATTAACCCGTTTAGTCATCATATCATCATGTACGTCAGATATATTGATGACTTATTAATTGTGTGGGGTGGACCTAAGGAATGTTTGCAGAATCTCCTTGACACTCATAATGCATCCCCTAGTGTTGTAAAGTTTACTTACAACATGAGTATGACCACTGTGTACTTTCTGGATGTTAATATTACACATCTGAATGATCAGTTATTTACATCATTATATGTCAAGGAGACAGATCGTAATACTATTGATAAAGCTAACTATTTATCTTATAACATTCACAATAAATGGGTAAGAGACTCAGTACGCAATTGGCGTATGGGGTACCGTAAGGGTACGCACTTAGCGTAGCATACGCTCGGCAGTGATCGAGACGCACATGCGACACGCTCGCTCACAGCTTAATGCGTGGTGTCGAGCACGCTATAGGCGGCCGACTACCGTAATGCTACGCTACCAGCGTAGCGGACGCTAGAGTCCACGAGGAGAACACGAGCGGCGCAGACGCTCACGGGATGATAATCAGTAAACCTTGAATGTAACACACAGAAAGGATACTCTTATACTGTAAACCTTGTACTGAAATACTGAAGCGATGTAACGCTGCTTAACCTTGTTAATGCTAAAGCTGCTTGAGCGTTTGAGACGCTCCTATTACCCTCTGCAGTATAATAAACTCACGATACCTTGCTAAGGTTCCAACACCTTTACTAACAAGCTTTTAGTTATATCGAAAAGGGGAAACAGTTTACAAGTCATACACTACAAGCTAACATATCATTCTAACAGAATATCTAGACAGAAATATACAATAGCGTCACAATCCTATACTATAACAGAGAGAGAGAGAGTATGGCCAATACAAACAGAGAACAAGTTGGATACAGAGAATTACTTACACACACTGGGAACGATCGCTGCGCAGCTTCTGGTACCAGCTCCAAGTTAGTCAAGATGAAAACCATTTGTGGAGAGTGAGAGAGCTGCCCAGGCTGTCTGATCTTATATACACTGCATACAGTACACTACAAAGGGACCTATAATCTCTGTTAAAGCCTAATATTTATCTTATTGAAAACCCTCTAAAAGGTTAAAGAACACAGTACGCTATTGGCGTATGGAATACCGTAAGGGTACGCACGTTGCGTATCTAACGCTTAGCCGTGGTCGAGACGCACGAGCGGCACGTTCGCTCACGGCTTAGAGCGTACAGGCAAGCACGCTATAGGCTGCCGACTAACGTAATGATACGCTATCAGCGTAGCGGATGCTCGGGACCACGAGGAGATCACCAGCGGCGCTGACGCTCACAATGTTAAACCTTTTTAACTATACCATAAACAATGTACTTATACTGTAAACCCTTGTGCAGTGATAAGATGTAAATGCAACACAGTGTAACCTTGTTAGTTTAAAAGCTGTATGAGCGTATGTGTCGCTCAGAGAACCCCTTAGTAATATAATAAACAGTCAAATACCGGTCTAAGGGTCTAACGCCTTTTAAGGAAATGAATGAACGTTCAAAAAGAATAATACAATACAAGTTATACACTACCAAAATAACATAGAATATCTAACCAAGTAACTACACATAAAATACAATAAAGATACAATTGCTTTTAAAGGGGGAAGGAGAGAGAGAGAGAAAGTGAGAGAGAACGAGAGAGAATGGCTTATAACAATAAAGACAATATGATTGCAGAGAAACTTACGCACAAAGGGAAACAATCGCATGCGCCTTCTGGATATCCAGCTCCCGATTATCAGCGATGAGAACCGTTGAAGAGAATAGAGAGCTGGCCCAGATCGGCTTGTCCTTTTATACACTACACACAATACAGTACAATGGTCCCTATATTCTTATTGTTCATTGGACACAGGAATTCGTCTTCGCATTATAGCAAAAGGTCATAGGTTGATTCATCCAGGTGGGCTGTGACTATTCCTAACTGCTCAGGTGGGTGGGAAACTGGGTTTCCCGCCGCATGGGTAATAAAGTGCAAATACAGTAAATGTTCATAAACTTCTTATGTCCATAACTATTCGCACGAGCGATTAATCCGCTTCAAACCAACACCGGAATATTGCTAATTAAATACTCTTCCGATGGATACTAAACACCACTGTATAGCCCCTGTCTGACCCTTCGTATCAAACAAAGAGGGATCTCTTTGTCTATGAACATGCTACATTAACTAAACTTTCAGATTCTATCAAAGGAACCATAATCTACAAAATACATTATATGGTTAAAATATGTAACGATTGAGTCGCCCGCTAGACGCACATAAACTCTACCGTAAATGCGCATACCGTGCGCCTGCGGGTGCACGCAACAGCGAGTATGCGCACGCACGGGAGAGCCCATGCACTCGCAGCAGGCACTCGCATGAGGTGCATATATGGCAGTGTGTAGCGTGATATTTTTCTGACTTTGACAGTCCACCCTTTGGCAGTCACCAATAACTGCCACTTTCTAAAACATTTCAAAAAGAGAAAAATATATGTCATGTATAATACATTTCTATGATTGGGTAGAGGAGGAGAGGAGAAGGTAGGAAAAGGGTATGACCTAGTGAGATAGCAGAAGCATGTGTGTATGAATCCATGTTTGGGGGGTCACGTATCATCGTGCCGTACGTGTTTTAAATCAAGCTTCGAGGTATTGTGAAGTATACATTTGAATTCCTTCTTATCCCGTGGTACGGGTCTGTGGATGGGCTGTCAAACTTTACCGAGCTCTCTTCGGCTTTTGGTTGCAACAAAATGGGGGAGCACATTTTAGTTGATGATACATGAGTAGGGGGGGGATATGTGGGTGCTGATATCTGTGCCTGTATTCCCTTTCGACTATGTGTGTCATTACCTGAAGGTTGTAGAGATGAAGATAAAGAACAATTATGGTAAATGCAGTGATAAACTATGTGAGTTTAATATACATTTGCCGATTTGAGGTCTTGTCTTGTGTCTTGTCTTGTCTCGATGTACATGTTGACTGTAGTCTCTTTGTGCTTTTGCCAATAAACGCAAGCAAAGCTTTATCAATGTCCATAGACTTACAAAAAGTGTTGGGCTAGCGTAAAATTAAAAGTACTAGGGATATGGGGGTCTATGGCATAGTCCATCAGTTGTCTGTGTAATAGGTTGTCAAATTCTTCTTCCAGGCGGATGTCTTTTTTTTTACCTTGGAGGAAAACAAAGGAGAAACGTTTGAAAGAAACGGACCGTGGAATCACATTTTCATCACAACATTGTCTCTATCGTTGGGTCATAAATCACATCAGTCGTTGTTATTACAGTATCTTCACTCCTTAAACTCATCACTCGGGCGCTACGTATACACTTTGTTAAAACCCGAACGCATCTAAATATCAGACCGACCAATATGATGACACCCAGAATACACAAAAGAAATTTCCCTACATCCGTGATAATTCCTTGAGTCCATTCTCCTAAACCAGAGAACCAATTTCGTGGGTTCAACCATGACACCCAACTGGTCAGCTCATTACCCACAGCGGCAAGGGTGAGATTGTGTTTCCTTCGGAACTCCCATTTTAATTGCAAAATGTCGTCCATCTTTTGGTCTATGACCTCGACCGGGTCCTCGGTGCTGTTTGTGATATACGTGCAGCACTTTATTCCATACTGAGTCGCTAGGGTAACACAATACCCACCTGTCACAGCTGTGAGATAATTGAGAATCATCCTATGCTGAACCAGTTCTGTTTTATAAGCTTGGAGCTCCCTTCCAGTATACCTGAATGTGTCATCATACATTTCAGTGATGTTGTCTAATAAATTTGCAAGCGCAGATATATATTTATAATTTATCACTCCTCTGGCGGTGCGAGTGATATCTAACGCGATTAGGAATTGAATCCCGGTGGATTCATTGATCAGGTCAGAGGCCGGATGCTCTGTTCTTTCTATTAGGTGCCGTTTAACGATGTGCTCGTAATGAGTGTGAGTATAAGGAGCTTGGGCACTGCGGTGAATATCCTTCATTTTAGTGTGAGATACAGTCATTACCTCAGGCAGTACTTTTCCAATATAACATAACCCTTCTGAGTTTGGGGCAAGCCACTTATACGCCTTCCTCCCGCATATGAAATATGCATCATCGGGGAGAACATATGGGACGGAGTAGGACATTACCATATTACACATTTTCCATATGAAATTTCCTAACCCTAATTCTCCCATCTGTTTAGTACACGTATCAGTTTGTACGATATGTGCACAATATCCTGGTGATACCTCTCCAACTCTCATGGTCCTACTTCCTATGGTATACCTATATCGGAAATATTTTCCACTACCGGCTATGTGGCGTATAAGTTCTGTATCTGTTGGCATTCTATCGGCTCTGTATGAAAAGGTCATGGTTTGGTTATTCCATGACACTTCCCAATTTCCCGGCTTTCGGGGATTGGAAATGTTAAAACATACTAGGGATCTATCCACATGATATTGGTGGTGCTTCAAACTAGGAGGACTGGAGATATTAAACCTCCTGTCCACTGGCCTCCCACCACTTAGCTCAAGTACCTCCCCTATAGTTAACGGGAAGGGCACTAATCCTGATTTGCTATGGCCTTGAGGTACTTGAGAGCATACCCAACAATCTGTCTGATTTAACACTTTACCCACTAAGGAGTGATAGTCACTCAATGGATGCCGGTCCATGTGGATATTAAAACTGGATTGGCATTTCTTGATACACCCATCCTCAACTACACTGTCACAGAGTCTACAGATACAGTTCTCTTCAGCTAACAATCCTTCACAATTTCTTCTATTGTCAATGCTACCAGATCGTTTTCTGATACTCTCCTTTACTCGGTGATTATGTTGTCCTTGGAAATCTACGCCTCCATCTCTGTCATCAGAACCCATTCCAGAACCTCTCTCGACCTCCATGGTACTCTCGCCGCAACAGACTGCTCTGGTCAACATCATGGTCAACAGGAAAATACGGAGCACAGTCTCTTGGGGCAAGTCCATCTTATTGGAGGAAATGGAGAAGGGGGAAAGAAACAATTGAGGGAGATGGGATGGGAAGTGGAGAAAAACAATAAAAGGGAACAGGGAATCGACAACTGCCAATGATCTTATTATTCTCAATGCTCAGGTGCCGTCTCAGTCCTCCTTAAACAGACACTCCAGTGATACAACTTCCTCTACCGTCTGTTCTTTATCACGGGACCTCTCTGGATCAGCAACCTTCTTACAATGGGACGAATGAACCCAAGTCTCTCTCTCTCGGCAACCTTTAATGCTGTTGTGCTAATCAATAAGACTTGGTATGGTCCTTCCCATCTGTCAATAAGGCAACCTGAGCGTAGAAAATTCCGTATCATTACATAATCCCCAGGTTCAATGTCATGACAATTACTATCTGGCAAATCAGGAATCACTAACTTCAGATTGTCATTCTGATTCCTTAGCTGTTTACTCATGTTAACCAGGTATTTTACAGTCACTTCATTGTTACACTTCAAATCATCCTGAGGGTTAATCATAACATGTGGTTGTCGACCAAACAGAATTTCAAAGGGGGACAGATTAAGAGGGGACCTTGGAGTGGTTCTGATGCTGTATAGTACAATGGGTAAAGCTTCTGGCCATGTTAATCCTGTTTCTGCCATAACTTTGCTCAATTTATTTTTAATAGTGCTGTTCACTCTTTCTAATTTCGCACTCGCCTGGGGGCGGTACGGAGTGTGCAGCTTACTATCAATTCCCATCAACTTACACATTCCTTGAAAGACATCACCTGTAAAATGGGTACCCCTATCACTTTCAATTATTCTAGGGATACCGTATCTACACACAAATTCCTGCACAATTTTCTTAGCAGTAAACATAGCGGTATTTGTGGCCGCAGGAAATGCTTCGACCCAATTTGAAAACACATCTATACAAACAAGTACATATTTCAAATTTCGACAAGGGGGTAATTGTATAAAATCAATCTGTATTACCTGAAAAGGGCCGCCTGTAGGTGGGATATGAGATGGTTCTGTTGGTATTGCCTTTCCGATGTTCTTCCTCAAGCAGGTAAGGCATGACATTGCTCTCTTACCTGCATGGGATGAGAATCCTGGGGCGCACCAATATGCTCTTACCAACTTGCACATTCCTTCCTTGCCCAGATGAGTCAGCCCATGTGCTGCTTCAGCTAAACATGGAAGGTATGCTCTGGGTGCCACTGGTTTACCCTGTCCATCTGTCCAGAGTCCTGAGGACTCCTGGCCATATCCTTTTGACCTCCAAACTGCCTTTTCCTGTGTGGAACACAAATTTTGCATTTCACACAACTTCTGTGTGTTTATGGTATTAAATACCATCAATTGTGTGGTGTCTGTCTGTCTGGGTGTACCAGCTGCTAACTTAGCAGCTTCGTCTGCTCGGCTGTTACCAAGTGATACCGGGTCTTGGCTATATGTGTGAGCTTTACACTTGATAACAGCCACTCTGTCGGGTTCCTGTATCGCTGTTAGAAGTCTTTTGATGTGAGCTGCATGGGCTATCGGTGTACCAGCTGCCGTCATGAAATTTCTGAGGCGCCATAGGGCTCCGAAATCATGGACTACCCTGAAGGCGTATCTAGAATCGGTGTAGATATTGGCTGACTTTCCCTTAGCCAATTCACATGCTCTGGTTAGGGCAACCAGTTCAGCAACCTGGGCTGAGTGAGGTGGGCCTAGCGGTTCTGCTTCTATGGTGCCTTGGTCATCTACGACTGCGTATCCAGTACACAAGTCTCTTGAGTCCGTCTGTCTGTGACAACTACCGTCAGTGTAGAAAGTAAAATCTACATCTTCCAGTGGGTTGTCACTGATGTCATGCCTTGCCGTGAAATTTTGGGTCAAATATTCCATACAATCATGTGTGTCATCCCTTGTATTAAATCCTCCTTCCCCATCACTCTCATCCTCCACCCTTTGTGCCTGTCCAGGCACACCTGGGAGATATGTTGCAGGATTTAATGCACTGCATCTCCTTATGGTGATGTTTACGGGGGCCATTAATGCCAATTCCCATCTTGTAAACCGCGCTGATGAGACGTGCCTGGTTTGGGCAGAATTCAGCAAGGCTGACACTGCATGTAGTGTATGAATTGTGAGGTTGTGTCCTAGCACTACATCTTCGCTTTTTGTAACTAGCAATGCTATCGCAGCGACACTTCGCAAGCATGTGGGGAGGGATCGCGCTACCGTGTCTAGCTGAGCGCTGTAGTATGCTACCGGCCTGCTGGTATCACCGTGCTTTTGGGTTAGGACGCCTGCCGCGCAACCAGCACTTTCTGTTCCGTACAGCTCAAAGGGTTTCCCATAGTCTGGCATACCTAATGCTGGTGCCTGCGTTAGGCACTGTTTAAGTCTCTCAAATGCCATCTCGGATTCGTCTGTATGCGAAATCCGATCAGGTTTGTTTGATGAAACCATCTCCTGCAAAGGTAATGCTAGAATGGAAAACCCTGGGATCCAGTTACGGCAATACCCACACATTCCTAAAAACGTTCTGATCTGTTGCTGGGTTTGTGGCAGAGTCATGTCTCTAATTGCTTGAATTCTATCAGCGGTCAGGTGTCTCAGTCCTTGTGTTAGACAGTGTCCCAGATATTTTACTTTAGGCTGGCATAATTGTAATTTGTCTTTGGAGACCTTGTGTCCTGTGTCTGAAAGATGAAACAGGAGCTGTTTCGTATCTTTCAGGGACGCTTCCAGTGAATCTGAACACAAGAGTAAATCGTCCACATACTGTATCAATATTGATCCACTCTCTGGTTGGAAAGACTGTAAACAATCATGCAAAGCCTGTGAAAATATATTTGGACTGTCTATGAAACCTTGCGGTAATCGAGTCCATGTGTATTGGACTCCTCTGTATGTAAATGCAAACAAATATTGGCTGTCAGGATGCAGGGGTACCGAGAAAAAGGCGGAGCAGAGGTCAATAACAGTGAAAAATTTCGCAGTGGGAGGGATCTGCATAAGGATGACAGCTGGATTTGGCACTACGGGGAACTGACTCTCAACTATTTTGTTAATCCCCCTTAGATCCTGTACTAGCCTGTAACCCCTCCCCCCACTCTTTTTCACAGGGAAGATGGGACTATTGGCAGTGCTGGATGTTCTTACCAGAATGCCCTGTTGTAGCAAGCGCTCTATTACGGGGTATACTCCTAATTCCACCTCTGGCTTCAGAGGGTATTGTGGGATTTTTGGAGCTATACTACCATCTTTTACTTGCACAACTACTGGAGCCACGTTTGCCATTAATCCAGTGTCTTGTCCATCTTTAGTCCAAAGTGACTCTGGTATTTGGGATGTCATTTCTTCTACCTGGGATGGATTTCTATTTATCATAACAGTATGTGACATTAATTTTGATGGGGAGTCTAGCATGTCTCGCACTTCCTGAGCGTGATTCTCAGGTATGTCTAAGAATACACCTTCAGGAGTACAATAAATGACGCACCCCATTTTACACAATAAATCTCTTCCCAGGAGATTAGTCGGTGCCGATGCCGCATGCAAAAAGGAATGCTTGGTATGCAAAGGCCCTATTGTAATCTCTGCTGGTTTGCTAACAGGGTAGTGCTGGACTACTCCCGTTACTCCCATGGCTGGAATTGTCTTACCAGTGGTTCTCATGCCCACTGTCGAATTTATCACTGATTTGGCCGCCCCCGTATCTACAATGAAGTTTAATGATTTACCAGCTACATCAATTGTGACCTCGGGTTCACTTCCAAGGCTTGCAATCAATTTCACTGGCTGCAGATTACAGTTATGGCCACACCCCTATTGGGTATGGTGACCTCCCTGAATTGCGCTGGCAGCAACTACTTGAGAAGGGGGTAAATGGAAACTACCAGAGACTTGCCAGTCTCTTTTTGGGGGATACCTTTTTGTTTCCCCTGCATGTGGCTCATGACTCCGTCTCTGCAGTCCCTGATCCCAATTTCGTGTGTCATGTCGTTGTCTAGGGGGTTGATATGATTTTTGTGTTTTTCACTCTACAGTCTCGTGCAAAATGTCCCTCTCTATGACAGGAATAACAAGTTACCACATTTGACTTACCCACAGGGTTTGGAGATTTATACAAAGGTTGCCTTGTGGTCAGGGCCTGTATACTTACGGCCATTAACTTATCACTTTGTGACTCCCTGTGTCTGGTGATATTCCGATCGTGATCAATAGCAGCCTCTCTCAAAGTAGCCACCGACAGACCTCGCCAACATGGTTGCGTGGTCTGTACCCTTGTCCTCCATACCTCCTTTAAACCATCCATTAACACAGATACTGCTACTTCTCTATGATTTGCATTTGTCTTAATGTCTTCTATGCCTGTGTATTTAGCCATTTCCAGTAGTGCCCTATGAAAATACTCAGCAGCTGTTTCTGACTCTTTTTGCTTAATGGAGAAAATTTTGTTCCATTTAACTACAGCTGGAAAATACTCTTTTAACTGTAAATTTATCCTCTTTACATTGTCTTGGTTGTACACATCCGTAAGGGGTACATCTTCATCTAATTTACAGTCAGCTAAAAATCTTGCTGAGTCGACATTGGCGGGTAAACATGCCCTCAACAATATCTGCCAGTCTTTGTTATTGGGCTCTACAGTATTCCCTAGATCTCTAATGTATTTCTGGCTAGCAACTAGATCCTTCCTAGGATCAGGGAATTCAGACACTATTGCTCTTAATTCCATTCGGGAAAACGGGCAGTGCATGGCAATGTTTCTGACAGGAGTGACTCCTGAAGTGTCAGTTTTCCCATTTGGCACTGCTATTACCCTAACGCGATTAAGTCTAATAACATCATTCTGAGTAGATTCTACAGCTTGTGGTGAAATGGTTTCAGCATAGTGTATGGTGCCGTACTTACCCGTTGATACGACCTCACCTGTCCCTCCGCTAGGGGCCTTGGATACTAATCTTACGGGTTGGGTCGTGCCCACTGCTGTTTCTGATATGGTGGCTGCTAGAGAGAGTGCCGATAGTGTTGTTGACTCGTCCTCTTGATCACGCTCCTGGGGAAAGTTTAAAACAGGGTACAACTTGCACGGGTTAATATTTGCATTCTCTGCAACCAACTTCTCTCCCGTTATGTAAGGTGGCGGTGGTGCCGTAGCTATCATTTTCCTGATAGGGTTAGATCCAGCCGCCTGAGCCAATCCTCTCTGAATTTCACCCTCCTGTTGCCATAACTGTAAATAGTCATAATGTTTGATCCGTCTCTTTGTTGATTTAATGAGACATATCCTTCTCCTTAGATTTTGTAACACATCTGGGCTAAAGCTACCTACCCGGGGAAACTTCTCCCCGTCATGCACAGTCATTCTTTCCCATTCATCACATAAAACCTCTGTGTGTGAACCGTATTTTTCACACATTACATACCTTGCCGACCCGATTGGCCGGTTTACTGAATCAACCCGAACCGAGGTTGATCGCCCCCTACCTGAACAACTGGCCCCCATACTTGCAGGTGTTGCTTTCACTACCTCTGACCTTCAAATCAGGGTCTTCAGCGAACCCTTACAAAACCAAGATGTTCGGGGTAGGCCAACGGTGGCAGTTTACCGAGTACTCCACTCACTCGCCCACGCCGACCAATACGCCAACACACTGCCTTAGCGCTGGCGTACTCGACCTAGGGCCCCTGCGACCTGAACCGCTATTTACTGGAACATGCGAGTGTGATCCGCAGAGCACTTAACCCTTTCCAGTAACTATTGGTTGCTGGATAGTTCCTGAGTGACCAGCAAACCTCCCTTAAAATAAAAAAAATTACACAAATCACGTTAGAGTGTACAAATAGCGTTTATGACCCCTTTCGTACGCAAATGGTACTGGTCAGGTTACTAACTAATGCACACAATTACGTGCGGTACAATTGTTCTGCACATAAGCAACTAATCTTATGTGCGGAGCGACCAGTGGAATCGAAAATTACGGCTGCGAATTCCTTCAGCCAGAGCTTTAATGGCCTATATGGGTTCCGCACCAACCCTTCCTGGTGTTGTGCTACTTTTTCTCTATAGCGGACTTCTTAGTCTGCTGTACCTAGACCTCCTGGTCTGTTCCGGACCTCCTGGTCTGTGCTACAGTAGACCTCCTGGTCTGCTATACTCTAATGCTCAAATTTATGTTTAACAAGGGATGCCTCCCCAGCCACCATGCACGTCACTTACATGTATGTACCTCACGAGAACTCGACTTCTTGTGGTTCAACCCAAAAATTGTAAAAACTTATATATGCAAACACTCACCACATGTACACTTTAATTTTTATTTCTGCGCAGAAATTCCTTTCATTCAGTAAACAGTCTAGACCAGATGAGTCGCAAATTGGAGAAGGATCTATTAGCTTAAAATTTTGGACACTAAAATTGACTTGCGCTATTTATCGCGTTGCCTACTTTTCGCCTGTTAAAAATAATACTATTGTGTGATTTGAATTATGTGGGCGTACCCGGACGCTCCGTTGCGTAATATACGCTACGTGCGTCGGCCTTTGTGTTGCGTACACTAGTCTCACCCTTTTGTTAGAAACACGTGTATGCCAGCCAGATATGTCCACAGAAATACAGTTAACACGTTTATCAATGTAGATGATTTTTAATTGTATTCATCTACCGAGCACCACACAAGTCTCTCCTTGTATCTTAGGCAAAGCTGTGTGCGTGCTTTACAAATTACCCCTTAATGTATTACTTTTACTCTTTAACTACTAATAGCAACAAATCTTTCTTAGCACATTATCAATTGTGAAATGGCAACCAAGAGAGTGATATGTGAAAATACACGAATGAAAAGAAATGCAGATGTATGCGTGCGTACGCAAGACGGAACAGAAAAAAAAAAACAGTTTTAAAAGACACTAGCGTATTGTTCTTACCTCCGGTTCCGGATTCCTTCAGCACCCTTTACTAAGCGAAGCAGACGTTTATCGGGTCAGCACTACGAGGAATATTACCTCCCGCCCTTTGCTGATCGATAATGTCTGCTGAAATTACCTAGTGCAGATATGTGAAGGACGGACGAGCCGCCAATTGTTAAAGCCTAATATTTATCTTATTGAAAACCCTCTAAAAGGTTAAAGAACACAGTACGCTATTGGCGTATGGAATACCGTAAGGGTACGCACGTTGCGTATCTAACGCTTAGCCGTGGTCGAGATGCACGAGCGGCACGTTCGCTCACGGCTTAGAGCGTACAGGCAAGCACGCTATAGGCTGCCGACTAACGTAATGATACGCTATCAGCGTAGCGGATGCTCGGGACCACGAGGAGATCACCAGCGGCGCTGACGCTCACAATGTTAAACCTTTTTAACTATACCATAAACAATGTACTTATACTGTAAACCCTTGTGCAGTGATAAGATGTAAATGCAACACAGTGTAACCTTGTTAGTTTAAAAGCTGTATGAGCGTATGTGACGCTCAGAGAACCCCTTAGTAATATAATAAACAGTCAAATACCGGTCTAAGGGTCTAACGCCTTTTAAGGAAATGAATGAACGTTCAAAAAGAATAATACAATACAAGTTATACACTACCAAAATAACATAGAATATCTAACCAAGTAACTACACATAAAATACAATAAAGATACAATTGCTTTTAAAGGGGGAAGGAGAGAGAGAGAGAGAGAAAGTGAGAGAGAACGAGAGAGAATGGCTTATAACAATAAAGACAATATGATTGCAGAGAAACTTACGCACAAAGGGAAACAATCGCATGCGCCTTCTGGATATCCAGCTCCCGATTATCAGCGATGAGAACCGTTGAAGAGAATAGAGAGCTGGCCCAGATCGGCTTGTCCTTTTATACACTACACACAATACAGTACAATGGTCCCTATATTCTTATTGTTCATTGGACACAGGAATTTGTCTTCGCATTATAGCAAAAGGTCATAGGTTGATTCATACAGGTGGGCTGTGACTATTCCTAACTGCTCAGGTGGGTGGGAAACTGGGTTTCCCGCCGCATGGGTAATAAAGTGCAAATACAGTAAATGTTCATAAACTTCTTATGTCCATAACTATTCGCACGAGCGATTAATCCGCTTCAAACCAACACCGGAATATTGCTAATTAAATACTCTTCCGATGGATACTAAACACCACTGTATAGCCCCTGTCTGACCCTTCGTATCAAACAAAGAGGGATCTCTTTGTCTATGAACATGCTACATTAACTAAACTTTCAGATTCTATCAAAGGGACCATAATCTACAAAATACATTATATGGTTAAAATATGTAACGATTGAGTCGCCCGCTAGACGCACATAAACTCTACCGTAAATGCGCATACCGTGCGCCTGCGGGTGCACGCAACAGCGAGTATGCGCACGCACGGGAGAGCCCATGCACTCGCAGCAGGCACTCGCTTGAGGTGCATATATGGCAGTGTGTAGCGTGATATTTTTCTGACTTTGACATCTCATTGTCCATTGGACACAGGAATGTCTCTCTGCACTGTAACAAAAGGTCATAGGTGGATTTGAACAGGTGGGCTGTGGCTATTACAAACTGCTCAGGTGGGAGGGAATCGCCGGATTCCCGCCGCATGGATAATGAACTGCAAATATACGAAATGTCCAGAAACTACTAATGGCCATAACTACACGCAGGAGCGATTTTAATCTTTACCTAACCAACACCGGATTATTGCTATTAAAATACTCTTCGGTTAGGTACCAGACACCACTGTTCAACCTTAATCAGACCCTTTGTACCACGTAAAGAGGGATTCCCAAGTCCGTGAACAAGTCACATTAAACAAACTTACAGTTATCATTTAGGGGAACATTATCTATAAAACATACTATTTGGTTTTATTATTTAACGATTGAGTCGCCCGCTAGACGCACACAAACTCTACCGTAAATGCACATACCACGCGCTCGAGCCCACGGCCGCGGAGGCGCCATCACGCAGCTGCGAGTATCCGCACGCACGGGAGAGAATGTGCACGTGCAGCAGGCACGCGCATGGGGTAGATATATGGCAACGTGTAGCATGATATTTTTCCGACTTTGACAGTCCACCCTTTGGCAGTCACCAATAACTGCCACTTCCTAAAACAGTTCAAAAAGAGAAAAATATATGTCATATGTAAATACATTTCTATGATTGGGTAAGGGAGAAGAGAGGAAGGTGGGAAAAAGGTATGACCTAGTGAGATAGTAGAAGCATGTGTGTATGAATCCATGTTTGAGGGGTCATGTATCATCGTGCCGTACGTGTTTTAAATCAAGCTTCGAGGTATTGCGAAGTATACATTTGAATTCCTCCTTATCCCGTATCAAGGGTCTGTGGATGGGCTGTCAAACTTTACTGAGCTCTTTTCGGCTTTTAGTTGTAACAAAATGGGGGAGCACATTTTATTTGATGATACATGAATGGGGGGGGGGGGGGTATGTGAGTGCTGATATCTGTGCCTATATTCCCTATCGACTATGTGTGTCATTACCTGAAGGTTGTAGAAATGAAGATAAGAAGCAATTATGGTAAATGCAGTCATAAACTATGTGAGTTTAATATACATTTGCCGATTGAGGTCTTGTCTGGTGTCTTGTCTCGATGTACATGTTGACTGTAGTCTCCCGATGCTTTTGCTATAAATGGTGGCAAAAGTTTTTCCATTGTCCAGAAAGTTACAGTCTCTAATATTTGGGGCTATCGTAAAATTTAAAGTCACTAGGGAAAATGGGGCTTGTAGCATAGTTCGTCAATGGTCTGTATAAAAGAGGTTGTCAAATTCTTCTTCCAAGCGGATGTCTTTGTACCTTGGAGGAAAACAAAGGAGAAACGGGTGAAAGAAACAGACCGTGGAATCACATTTTCATCACAACATTGTCTCTATTGTTGGGTCATAAATCAGATTAGTTGTTGTTAGTACAGTGTCCTCGCTCCTTAGACCCATCACTCTGGTATTACTTTTACTCTTCGTTAAAACCCGAACGCATCTAAATATCAGGCCAACCAATATGACGACTCCCAGAATACACAAAAGAAATTTCCATACATCCATAATAATACCTTGGGCCCATTCTCCTAAGCCCGAGAACCAATTTCGTGGATTCAACCATGACACCCAACTGGTCAGCTCATTACCCACAGCAGCGAGTGTGAGATTGTGTTTCCTTCGAAACTCCCATTTTAATTGTAAAATGTCATCCATCTTTTGGTCTATGACCTCGGCTGGGTCCTCCGTGCTGTTTGTAATGTACGTGCAGCACTTTATTCCATATTGAGTCGCTAGGGTAACACAATACCCGCCTGTCACAGCTGTGAGGTAATTGAGAATCATCCTATGCTGAACCAGTTCTGTTTTGTAGGCCTGTAACTCTTTCCCAGTGTACCTGAATGTGTCGTCATACATTTCGGTGATATTGTCTAATAAATTTGCAAGCGCAGATATATATTTATAATTTATCACTCCTCTGGCGGTACGAGTGATATCTAACGCGAGTAGGAATTGAATCCCGGTGGATTCATGGATCAGGTCAGAGGCCGGATGCTCTGTTCTTTCTATCAGGTGCCTTTTAACGACGTGCTCGTAGTGAGTGAGTATAAGGAGCTTGGGCATTGCGGTGAATATCTTTCATTTTGTTATGGGTTACAGTCATTACTTCAGGCAGTACTTTTCCAATATAGCACAATCCCTCTGAGTTTGGGGCAAGCCACTTATACGCCTTCCTCCCGCATATGAAATATGCATCATCGGGGAGAACATATGGGACGGAGTATGACATTATCATGTTACAAATTTTCCATGTGAAATCTCCTAACCCTAATTCTCCCATCTGTTTAGTACACGTATCAGTTTGTACGATCTGTGCACAGTATCCTGGTGATACTTCTCCAACTCGCATGGTCCTACTTCCTAAGGTGTACCTATACCGGAAATATTTTCCATGGTCGGCTATCTGGCGTATAAGTTCTGTGTCTATGGGCATTCTGTCATGTATGAAAAGGTCATGGTTTGATTACTCCATGACACTTCCCAATTTCCCAGCTTTCGGGGATTGGAAATGTTAAAGCACACTAAAGACCTATCCACATGATATTGGTGGAGCTTCAAACTAGGAGGACTAGAGATATTAAACCTCTTGTCCACCGGCCTTCCACCACTTAGCTCAAGTACCTCTCCTACAGTTAAAGGGAATGGTACTAGTCCTGATTTGCTATGACCTTGAGGTACTTGAGAGCATACCCAACAGTCTGTCTGATTTAACACTTTACCCACTAAGGAGTGATAGTCACTCAATGGATGCCGGTCCATGTGGACATTAAAACTGGACTGACATTTCTTTATGCACCCATCCTCAACTATATTGTCACAATGCCTACAGATGCAGTTCTCTTTAGCTAACAATCCTTCACAATGTCTACAAATAACATAGTACAAATAATATATATGCTAGTGCGCGACCAACAGCGGCTGGTAAGAGGAAGGTCAATTCCTCAGAACTAAACAATAGATAAAGAAAAATGTGTACCAGCGCTGGCTGTACAAATTAATAAAAAAATTTTAAAAATACAATGACAATAAATTAAAATAATAATAATGATAATAATAATAAGGATGGTGTGCTTCTTATGTAAAAAAGTAACAATTTATTTATATATCATATATGACATTACTAAAAAGAAGGAATTCCTTTTGCCAACACGATGGCAGTATAATTAAGATATATCTTTATCTGGTAAAACTTTCATGGGTTTCACAATCTCCTATATTAGAATTTGTCCATTCCTAGGCTAGGACAGCCTCCCTTTATGCAGTTCACTGTGAATAAATAGTTACCGGGTCCCCACGTTGGTAGGCATCAGCTTTGGAGCAAGTCCATTTGTAGCTGTGGGGGTGCTGGTTAGACCGGTTTAAATGATTTGATTCAGTGATGGGAGCGAAGTCCAGAAGATGTGCCGAAGGATGACAAGGCTTTGGCGAGCCAATGGAGAGTGAAGTCTACAAATAACATGGCTGCTAGATCGTTTTCTGGTCGCCTTTGCTTGGTGATTGTGTTGCTATTGGAAATTTATGCCTCCATCTCAGTCATCAGAAGAAACCCATTCCGGATCCTTTCTCGACCTCACTGGTACTCTCACCGAAACAGACTGCTCTGGTCAACATCATGGTCAACAGGAAAACACGGACTGCAGTCTCTTGGGGCGAGTCCATCTTACAGGAGGAGAAAGAGAAATTTGTAATGGGGGCACAAAAAAATACTTTGAGGGGAAAGAAAAAATGTTATGATGCTTTTGTCCTCTAGTCTTGTTGTTCTTCTTACTCTGCTGTCATCTCAAAGGTGCTGACTCTCAGTCTTCCAAACAAACATTCTGGTGATACAATATTCCTTCCAAATCTGCGATCTTTCTGTAAGGAGCAAAAATCTTGCATTACCATTTGTCCAACTGATGTGTGACATACCATCTTTAAAGCATGAGAACATGAGAAAGAAGAGGGAGAAAAAAAAACAAACGAGAGAGAGAACAATTCATCACATTTTGCATTAAACAACAAAAAAAAAAAAACATTGTCAGATCTTTCGTTCACCATCGGGCTGTCACACCAACACATCCACTGGTGTCCTTGCGAAGTCCCCTCCCCACCAGTATTTCCACACCCCACCCTTTTGTGCCTGGCCAGGACACACCGATGTCGGTAGGTCACACTGGGGTTAGGTAGACTTCTGCAAGGACCAAATAGCTATGTGATGTTTAAGTTCTGCCAATGAACGTCGGAGATGGGGAAAAAAAGAAACATTTACAAATAAATTACAACGTTTACCCGGCCGTTCCTGTGTTTACAAGGAACTGACCTCCCAATATCATTAACTGTAACCTCAGGCTTACTATCAGTCCTAATGATCACCTTTCCTGATTGCATATTACAGGTGCGGCCCAAACTCCTTCCTATATGATCCCTGATTACAATTTTGTGTGTCATAACTTTGCTCATGTCTTTGTCCAGGGGGTTTATATACCTTCTGTGGTTCTTTAAACCTACAATCTCGTGCATAATGACCTTCCTTCTGGCAATTATAACACCTTTTCACCTTTGACTTACCCACAGGGATCTGAGGCCTCTTACCTCTCTGTGCTTCCCTGTGCTTGCTGATGTTTTGCTCATGCCCAACAGCGGACTTTCTTAATGCAGTCACCGAGATATTTCTCCAGTTTGGGTTGGTGGTCTGTACCCTTGTTCTCAACACTTCCTTTAAACCATTCATTAATACCTTAACCGCTATCTCTATGCGGTGCATTTGTTTTGATGTCCGTGATCCCAGTGTCTCTAGCCATTACTTGCAGTGCTCGATTGAAGTAATCAGAAGTACTTTCCCCTTCTTGTCTTATGGAGAGGATTTTGTCCCACTTGACAATGGCTGGGAAATATACTCCTAACTGCCGGTTGATCTGCTTAATACATTCCTGATTGTGTTCCTCCGTACGAGGTACCTCTGTGTCTAATTTACAATCAGCAATAAATTTCGCAGGGTCAACGCTGGAGGGCAAACCTGCCCTCAGCACTGTCCGCCAATCTTTGTTGGTGGGTTCTGTGGCGTTTCCTAGTTCTTTAATAAACCTTTGACACGCAACTAGATTTTTCCTAGGATCAGGAAATTCAGACATAATTGTACTTAATTCTGTCCGGGACCAGGGGTAGGGCATTACACAGCTCCTGGCGGGAATGATTCCCTGAGCATCAATCTTCCCATCTGGGACTGCGATCACCCTGACAGGATTAAATTCAATTACATCATCTTGTGTTGGTTCTACAATATGAGGTACATTTGTTTGTGCGTGATATATAACACCATACGTACCTGTGGACACTACCTCACCTGACCCTCCGTTAGGGGGTTTGATTATTGCCTTTACCGAATTGGTCGCGCCCACCTGGATGTCTTGTGTGTGTGCTGCTGGAAAAGGTGCCGACATTGTGCTGGGCTCACTTTCTTGCTGGTGATCCTGAGGGAAGTTTAACATGGGGTGCGACTTGCACAGGTTAACAGTTGTACATTTAACAGTTTTACTTTTATCATTGTTACATTTGTTACACTTATCCTTATCATCTATAATACAGTTGCTAAGTGCATTTTTATCATACACCAGTGTGCCATTCTCTGTAACCACCTTCTCTCCCGTTGCCATATTTTTCTTACCACAGTGAGAGTCAGGTGTGTAAGCTAATCCTCCTTGTATTTCACCTACCTGTTGCCATAACTGTAAATAATCATAATGTTTGATCCGTCTCTTTGCAGATTTAATGAGACATATCCTTCTCCTTAGATTTTGTAACACCTCGGGACTATAAAACTGCCTACCCGTGGGAACTTTTCCCCATCGTGCACAGTCATTCTTTCCCATTCATCGCACAAAACCTCTGTGTGTGAACCGTATTTCTCACCCATTACATACCTTGCCGACCCGATTGGTCGGTTTATTAAGTCAACCCGAACCGAGGTTGATCGCCCCCTACCTGAACAACTGGCCCCCATCTTTGCAGGTGTTGCTTTCACTACCTCTGACCTTCAAATCAGGGTCTTCAGCGAATCCTTACAAAAACCAAGATGTCCAGGGTAGGCCGGCGGCGGAAGTTTACCGAGTACCTCCACTCACTCCTCGCCCACGTTGGCCAGTACTGCAATCACTGACTCAGAGCTGCTGTACCCAACCTAGGGCCCCTATGAACCTTTATTTACTGGGGCTTGTTGGACCTACCAGTCCCCAGCAAGTATCGGTTGTTAGAGAATTCCCGAGTGACCAGCGAACCTCCCTTAAAATAAAAAAAATTACACAAATCACGTTAGAATGTACAAATAGCGTTTATGACCCCTCTAGCGTACGCAAATGGTACTGGGTCAAGTTACTAACTAATGCACACAATTACGTGCGGTACAATCGTTCTGCACATAAGCAACTAATCTTATGTGCGGAGCGACCAGTGGAATCGAAAATTGTGGCTGCGAATTCCTTCAGCCAGAGCTTAATGGCCTATATGGGTACCGCACCAACCCTTCCTGGTGTTGTGCTCCTTTACTCTTTATCTATAGCGGACTTCTTAGTCTGCTGTACCTGGACCTCCTGGTCTGTCTGGACCTCCTGGTCTGTCTGGACCTCCTGGTCTGTGCTACAGTAGACCTCCTGGTCTGCTATACTCTAATGCTCTTTTTTAAATGTTTAACAAGGGATGCCTCCCAAGCCACCGTGCAGTGGTGCAGTGGTGCAGAACTCGATGATTTCCTGTGGTTCAACCCCAAAAATTAGAAACTTATATATATGTATACACACACTCTTTCACCTCATATGCTCTTTTACTTTTGTTTCTGCACAGAAATCCCTTTCATTCAGTATCGCAGGCTAATCCTGAGGAGTTGCAACTAGAGAAGGATCTATTAGCTTAAAATTTTGGACACTGAGATCGATTTGCGCTATTATCGCGTTGCCTCCTTGTCGCCTAACTAAAACAATACTATCGTGTTATTTGTATTATGTGGGCGTACCCAGACGCTCCGTTGCGTAATATACGCTCCGTACGTCGGCCCTTGCGTCGCGTACGCTAGTCTCACCCTTTGTTAGAGACACGTGTATGCAAGCCAGGTATATCCACAGAAATACAATTAACACGTTTATATCAATGTAGATGATCTTTAACTGTAATCATCTACCGAACACCACACCGAACTTCCTTGTATCTTAGGCAAGCTGTGCGCGTGTTTTACAAATTACTCCTTAACGTATTAATATTACTTTTAACTACCAATAGCAACACATCTTTCTCAGCACGTTATCAATTGTGAAATGGCAAACAGGAAAGTGATATGTGAAAATACACAAATGAAAAGAAATACAGGTGTGTGCGTGCGTGCGTACGCAAAACAGAAATAAACAGTTTTAAAAGACAATAGCGTATTGTTCTTACCTCCGGTTCCGGATTCCTCCAGCACTCCTTCAACGTAGCGAAACAGACGCTTATCTAGCCAGCACTACTGTATCCCGATACGAAGGGATACTGCCTTCCCGCCCTTGCTGACAGATAAAGTCTGTGTTTGCTAGTGCGGATATGTGGAGGACGGACGAGCCGCCAATTGATAAAGCTAACTATTTATCTTATAACATTCACAATAAATGGGTAAGAGACTCAGTACACAATTGGCGTATGGGGTACCGTAAGGGTACGCACTTAGCGTAGCATACGCTCGGCCGTGATCAAGACGCACATGCGACACGCTCGCTCACAGCTTAATGCGTGGTGTGGAGCACACTATAGGCGGCCGACTACCGTAATGCTACGCTACCAGCGTAGCGGACGCTCGAGTCCACGAGGAGAACACTAGCGGCGCAGACGCTCACGGGATGATAATCAGTAAACCTTGAATGTAACACACACAAAGGATACTCTTATACTGTAAACCTTGTACTGAAATACTGAAGCGATGTAACGCTGCTTAACCTTGTTAATGCTAAAGCTGCTTGAGCGTTTGAGACGCTCCTATTACCCTCTGCAATATAATAAACTCGCGATACCTTGCTAAGGTTCCAACACCTTTACTAACAAGCTTTTAGTTATATCGAAAAGGGGAAACAGTTTACAAGTCATACACTACAAGCTAACATATCATTCTAACAGAATATCTAGACAGAAATATACAATAGCGTCACAATCCTATACTATAACAGAGTGAGAGAGTATGGCCAATACAAACAGAGAACAAGTTGGATACAGAGAATTACTTACACACACTGGGAACGATTGCTGCGCAGCTTCTGGTACCAGCTCCAAGTTAGTCAAGATGAAAACCGTTTGTGGAGAGTGAGAGAGCTGCCCAGGCTGGCTGATCTTATATACACTGCATACAGTACACTACAAAGGGACCTATAATCTCATTGTCCATTGGACACAGGAATGTCTCTCTGCACTGTAACAAAAGGTCATAGGTGGATTTGAACAGGTGGGCTGTGGCTATTACAAACTGCTCAGGTGGGAGGGAATCGCCGGATTCCCGCCGCATGGATAATGAACTGCAAATCTATACGAAATGTCCAGAAACTACTAATGGCCATAACTACACGCAGGAGCGATTTTAATCTTTACCTAACCAACACCAGATTATTGCTATTAAAATACTCTTCGGTTAGGTACCAGACACCACTGTTCAACCTTAATCAGACCCTTTGTACCACGTAAAGAGGGATTCCCAAGTCCGTGAACAAGTCACATTAAACAAACTTACAGTTATCATTTAGGGGAACATTATCTATAAAACATACTATTTGGTTTTATTATTTAACGATTGAGTCGCCCGCTAGACGCACACAAACTCTACCGTAAATGCACATACCACGCGTTCGAGCGCATGGCCGAGGAGGCGCCATCACGCAGCTGCGAGTATCCGCACGCACGGGAGAGAATGTGCACGTGCAGCAGGCACGCGCATGGGGTAGATATATGGCAACGTGTAGCATGATATTTTTCCGACTTTGACACTATTCTCAAAGCAGATAGTTTTCACCCCCCCTCATTGAAGTATGGATTGACATATTCCCAGATGCTTAGAGTGCGACGGATCACGAGTGATCCCTCTAAGATTGAAGCAGCTCTGGATGTAATGGTGTCCAAATTTGAACAGAGAGGTTATGATCATAAGGCATTGTTGACTACTAAACAAAGGGTGATTCAAATTCCTAGGGATGTTTCCTTAAAGCGTAAAATACCTACTAGTGATGGGCAACAAAGAATTCCTTGGGTTAATAGATTTACTGAGGTGAGCATGAACACTAACAAGGAAATTTAAAAAAAAATCTGGCCCATTGTTAATACTGATAAGGACCTCCCAGGTCTACTTAATACTCGTATTTTGTCAGCATATTCTGGGGGTAAAAACCTGAAGGATATGCTGGTAAAAGTAGACGTAATGGAATTAACGAAAGTTAAATCGAAGCAACATTTTCTTTCACGAAAGCCTGGATGCTTTAAATGTATAGGATGTGTCACATGCCATTCTATGTTGGTGGGAGATTTTATTTGTCATCCTAGATCAGGTAAGAAATTTACCATTAATTTCCCTCTTACGTGCACTTCACGATTTGTGGTGTACGTACTGTCTTGCCCATGTGGTATTCACTATGTGGGCAAGACAAAATGCCAAGTTAAAGAGAGAATGGCCAACCACAGGTCTGCAATTAGGGCGGCCCTAGAGTCAGGATCCAGTGATCAGCCCATGGCCCGTCACTGTGTACAGCAATCGCATAGTATTGCTAGTATTAGGAGTAAAATAATAGACCATGTTCCAGCATCGGCCCGTGGTGGTGATAGGGGCAGATTGTTGCTCCAGCTAGAAAGCTGTTGGATTTTTAGGCTGGACACACTGGCCCCTAAAGGGTTAAACTAACAGCATGGGTTGCATAGTTTTTTATAATTTATATTAGACTATAGGATATTATAACAAATAGATTATATAGCCGTTAGAACTTTAATGGTTTATATATTATGCATATTAAAATACCCACACTGTCATCTTATACCAGGGGTGGGGAACCTTTTTTCTACCAAGGGCCATTTAGACATTTATAAAATCCTTCGGGGGCCATACAAAAATTATCAACTTAAAATTAGCCTGCCCCTAGTAGTTATGCCCCAGTAGATATGCCCCCAGTAGTGCACTGCCAGATACACATATGCCGCCAGTAGTGCACCGCCAGATACACATATGCTGCCACAGTGTCAGATACACCTATGCCGCCACAGTGCCAGATACACATATGCCGCCAGTAGTGCACCGCCAGATACAGATATGCCGCCACAGTGCCAGATACAGATATGCCGCCACAGTGCCAGATACAGATATGCCACCACAGTGCCAGATACAGATATGCCCCCATAGTGAGGGGTACACACGTCCCCACAGTGCCAGATACAGATATGCCACCACAGTGCCAGATACAGATATGCCCAAATAGTGCCAGGTACACACATGTCCCCACAGTGCCAGGTACACACATGTCCCCCCAGTGCCAGATATGCCCCCATAGTGCCAGGTACACACATGTCCCCACAGTGCCAGATACAGATATGCCCCCGCCCTGCTCACCGCTGCTGCTGGCCTTCTCCTGCCCCTTTGTGCCGCTGTGTGTGACAGGGGAGGAAAGCGCAGCGTGCGCCTCTCCTGCCCCTTTGAGCTCAGTCCGGTGGCGGCGGCGTGTGTCATCTGTAGGGAGGAGAGCGCAGCTATGTCCACTGTCCAGCGGCGGCGTGTAGGATCTCAAACCAGCCGCCAGTTCGTAAGCCAATAAGAACTCACAGACCGGCAGCGCGGCTCCTGATTGGCTGCCGGTCCGCGAGCTCTGATTGGCTCACGAACCGGCGGCTGGTTTGAGATCCTACACGCCGCCGCTGGGTGGACATAGCTGCGCTCTCCTCCCTACAGATGACACACGCCGCCACGGCCGGACTGAGCTCAAAGGAGCAGGAGAGGCGCACGCTGCGCTCTCCTCCCCTGTCGCACACAGCAGCGGGTGGCCGGGCCGGATCAGTTGGCTTTGCGGGCCTTATACGGCCCGCGGGCCGGAAGTTCCCCACCCCTGTCTTATACCATGGTCATGATGATGTTTGTTAATTACTAATGCCGCTTATTTAAAATGCTGAATTTGGCAATTATTATTGAACAGTGTCCCATAGTTTGTTTTTAATACAATTTTGTGTGTATATGTATATTTATTTTTTCATTTTGTTATGTCTATGTGTCTTTTTCACCATTGGTATGCATTAAGGTGATTTTTAAATGTTTTGTTTATTGGTTACCTTGGTAACCACTCCGATGCTTGACTTCTGCCTACCTGCGGGCGCCCCTTGATGACGTCGCCCGCTGTACGGCAGCAGCTGGTGAGCTGGACGGCTTGTGACAGCGGCAGTCAGCGTGGCGTTCGGGTCGGAGGGCAGGATCGCAGGTGAGGTGAGTCAAGGTAATTAACAATGTGGGGAGGTCTTTGTGAGCGTATAAAGTCTATGTATTCACTGTGTTATATATCCCTGACGACGGGCGGAGGCCCGAAACAAATGTTGGATGTTATTCCATTAAATTAAGCACTCGTTGAACAGTCTCCTAAGTGCCGCCAGACTTCTTGACTATTACTGGATGTTTTGTCCGATGGAGGGCACCAGAGCAGATGCTGTATAAGCAAGGGGAGTGCCGGCTGCATTAATTCTTTTTATATATACATATATATATACAAAAGCGCTACAGAATTTGCTGTCCTATATAAGAAACGGTTAGTGTGTATGTATATATTTATATATATATATATATATATATATATATGTGTGTGTGTGTGTGTATATATATATATATATATATATATATATATATATATATATATATATATATGTGTGTGTGTATATATGTGTGTGTGTGTGTGTGTGTATATATATATATATATATATATATATATATATATACGTATATGTATATATATATGTGTGTGTGTGTGTGTGTGTGTGTATATATATATATATATATATATATATATATATATATATATATATATAACAAAAAATCAACCCTAATATCTTGCGCTATACCTCTAGTCTCAAACCAACAAGAAATACCCTCTGTCAGATAAGGTATTACAAGTAGATTACAAATAGAAATGGATTCTCGTGGGAGCCAATATGCCTTTTGTATGACAATAATTAAAAGTTTTTATTGTACAGAAACAAACGATATTTATCCTAAGCGTTCGTTATTGACACAACCTTCTAAAAATTCATATAAAACAATATTACAATCTTATACATAAATTACAGTTGGATGTGAGGATTTTACAGCCAGGTGATCAGTCAGAACTCGAAATGGATGTATCTCCAACCAGATGTTTGTGATAAGGACTTTGTTAACCAGACGTTGCAAAAACCCAACGCGTTTCGTCCGTTAGGACTTCATCAGGGGTTTGGCCCCATCGTATGCCAATGCGTTTATGTACCATCTTGAGAATACTATGTTCCATCTTGATCCTCTAGTTAGTTCCCATGTGATTTATTACAGGCGCTATATTGATGATCTCATAGTGTGTTGAAGTGGCCCTAGGGAAGACCTTAGGCTCCTATGGGACCAACATAATGCGACAGATCATGTGGTAAAATTTACGTATGTGATTGACGACAAACAGATTAACTATTTGGATGTCATCATCTCTCTCGAGTCTGGCCAGCTTAGTACCTCCTTGTTTGTCAAAACCACAGATAGGAACACTTTTCTGAATTATCAAAGTTTTCACCCACTTGCTTTAAAGAAGGGATTGCCATACTCGCAGTTTTTGCGGGTACGGCGTATAACCTCAGATCCTCAGGATACTATCAGGGCCCTGGATGAAATGCTTCTTAAATTTGCCCAAAGAGGCTATCCGATTAAGGAATTAAAGAAGTCCAAGGAGGCAGCATTAAATATATCTAGGGAACAGTTGTTAACCCCAAGGGCCCATCAGGAGAATAGAGTAGATAGATTGCCATGGGTAAGCAGATTCACTACGTGTTCAAACCGGATAGTTAGAAAAGCTAAAAATCTGTGGCCTATTATACAAACGGAGGGTGCATTGAGTAGTTTAGCCAATACTAGATTATTGCCTAGTCACACCAGGGGCAACAACATTGGGGATCATGTGGTTCGACTCGATGTCACTGATATGACTAGATCTGATCAAGCTCATTTTCTGAGACCCAAGATGGGGTGCTATAGATGTCTTGGATGTGCCACCTGTAATACTTTACAGATTGGCACTACCTTTAATCATCCACATACAGGCCAAAAAATACCCATTAAGCCCCGACTTACATGTACCACCACTCATGTGATATATTTACTTACATGCCCGTGTGGTCTTGCCTATGTAGGCAAGACCATACGACAATTTAGGGAAAGGATGGCTCTCCACAGGAGTGCAATTAAAAAGGCGTTTGAGAAGGGATCAAGTGACCAACCATTTGCTCGTCATTGCCTGTTGGCCAAACATGGAACGGCCAGCATTCGAGCGATCCTCATTGACCATACCCCCATTATGTTGAGGGGTGGCAATAGAGATAAATTGCTTTTGAAAAAAGAGTCACGTTGGATCCTTAGATTGGGAACACTGTCCCCAGGT